>NW_028084282.1:0-772 GCF_014824575.4 Sturnira hondurensis | reverse complement strand
TAGGTATACAGTATCGGACTGTTCTTATTGGAACCTTAAAAAAATTTAGTCTGGCCCTGGCTGGATAGCTTCGTTGGTTGGAACATTGTCCTGTACACCAAAAGGTTGAGGGTTTGATTCCCAGTCAGGGCACATACCTAGGTTATGGGTTTGACCTCCAATCAGGGAGTGAATGGGAGGCAACCAATCTCCATTCTCTTTTTGACTAAAAAAAAATCAATTAAAACAAAATAAAACATATCCTTAGGTGAGGATTAAAAAAAAATCTGGTCTGAGTCCCTAAGTAGCTCACCGAACTTTGGACCTGCTGTTTGTTATCTGTTGGCCTGCTACATTGAGATGTGGACAATGTTAATAAGAGATTTCAAATGAAATAACCATCTACTGATGAACACCTTGAGAAAGGTACTTTGAAAAAGGATTCGATATACCTTATATGACGGAACACCAAAAGATAGAATATTACAACCCTGTAGTGAGGATGGGGGGAGGAGCTGATAGGATGTTACAGGGGGTATGAAGATTAACAGGAGATGGAAGATGAGGAGGCAACTTACTGACAAGGAAGCTACTAGTGCCCTTCAGCAGGTGAGCCTGCCTGCCAGCCTCTGATGGCTGAGATCGTCCCAGAGGCTCCTCTGGTTCTTCAGATGGTGATTTTAATTCTGCAAACATCTACCGAAAGCCTATATATTCAGAGAATTTGCTAGGTTTCGTGGTGCACTTAGGAAGATGAACCAGCCAATTCTTATCCCTCAAGATGCCCATAATT
>NW_028084281.1:0-1085 GCF_014824575.4 Sturnira hondurensis | reverse complement strand
TTGATCCTAGTTGTTCATACCATTGCTAGAATGTCTGAACATATGATGTGAATACCCTCTTCATTCTGGAATGAGAAAAGGAAAGATTTAAATCTGAAGCTAATGCTAGCTAAGTCTCTGGGTTCAAGGTTTCTCCTGGCTCACTGCTCAGGGTTTTAGAGGCTGAAGGCCTCTAAAAACAGTTGCTAGGCTACCCTCTTCTTGCTTTTATGCTTCCAACCCAGCCTTTCACTTCTTCCCTCCCCCGAGACCTGCCCCCATCCTTGGTCCCCTCTCTGCCCAGCCCATGCTCACTGTGGGGTGAGGCTTGCTGAGTCGGGCAACGTAGTTGATGGCGGAGTTTCCCTCTGGCAGGGAGAGGTAGTTATGCTGGCTCAGCAACTTGATGAATTGTAGTAGAACCTTTGGCACCTGTGGGGTTACAAACCATTACAAGACAAGACAGACAGGCATGTCAGTGACTGCCACTATGACCCTTCATCTTCCAGATGAGGACACAGAGAGCACAGAGAAACAAAGCAGGTGAGGGGCTCTGATCTCCTGACACCGAGCCCAGTGCAATGCTTCAGTGGGCGCAGGGTGTTGACACACCATCAGCCACTGAGCCTGACCACCTCTGCACTTTGCCCTGAAGTTCTAAATCACTTCCTGCCACCTTCCTGGCAACTCTAAACACTTAGCTTCTCCGCACCTAATTTCCTTAGAGGCATATGAAAATTAATGGGAATGTTGGGTAGGGGGAGAATCCAAGGGCTCCCAGAAAAGGTCCCATATCTTATTGCTGGATAAGATAGGTTGGTAATACCCCATAGGGTAATATCCCATATTCCAGACTTCCTAGAAAAAGCTAGGGATCAATCCCACAAGTCCAGAGGGCCAGTCCGCAGGATTTCATGATCTCCATTAAACTCCTGAGGAGTTAGACTTTTCCTTTAGGGACGATGCCATTATTGTCCATATGGCACCTAAAGCACTGCTCCCCTGTCCCCCTGTCCTGTGTAACCCTGAGCTGGAAGCAGTGTCTGCTGTCTCGAACCCTGCCTGCAGAGCATGTTAAAATGTGGTTTCTCACAGGGGACTGAGTC
>NW_028084280.1:0-647 GCF_014824575.4 Sturnira hondurensis | reverse complement strand
AGAATGAAATTCTGTATGCTGCATGGTGAAGAAAATATCAAAGCAGAAAATATATACCTAAATAAATAAGAGTGTAGAAGAGGCAGGAGTGGAGAATGAGTGAAATGAGTACAGGAGAGAGGAGATTGAAAGTGAGGTCACCCAAGGAAAGAAGAGTCAGAGGATAGCATGCAGAAAGATAGATAGGAGAGGGAGAAAAGGAAAAAAATATTAGAGACAATAGTTTGATGCAAGATTTCATTACAGAATTCAACTTCTGTCTCCATGACCTAATGCAATATCACTGCTCCAAAACCAGAAAGAAGATACAGCCATAGGCAAGGGTTCTTGAAAATCTTGAAAAACCAGATGTAAAAAAAAGAACTGCCCTATCCTATTCTCATTGTAAATGTCTTCAAGTGAGGGGTCCCACAAGACAGATACTTCTGCCAATCTGACCTCAAAGCAATCTATTGTTTATTTGCGTCTCGGGGAGCAGATATGCTTTTGAGAGTGCTAAAGCCATAAAAAACGTAGGGAACCTTGACCACTATACCTCTGCATTGTAGGAACTAAGTTGAGCAGCTCCATCATGTCTTAGAAGACATACTGAGTGTAGATTCCATCAAATCAGTCTCATTTTTCATTACAAACTACCATTATTCTGC
>NW_028084279.1:0-7775 GCF_014824575.4 Sturnira hondurensis | reverse complement strand
CAACACCTTCCCCAGCAGTGCCAGCAAAGAATACTTCTACACAAGGGGTAGAGTCTTATATGGGAAACCCGCTTCCTACGAAATGTTCCCATTTACCGGAAACGTATAAACGGAAAATGCCTAACTCTGCAGGTAACACAGCACCTTCCCCAGCAGTGCCAGTAAAGGATACTTCTACACAAGGGATAGAGACTTATCTGGGAAACACGCTTCCTATGAAATGTCCCTATTGACCAGGAAGGAAGAAACGGCAAAAGCTTCACTCTGCAGATAATACAATACCATCCCCAGCAGTGCCAGAAAAGGATACTTCTACCCAAGGGATAGAGACTTATATGGGAAACCCGCTTCCTACGAAATGTGCCTATTGCCCAGGAAGGAAGAAACGGCAAACGCTTCACCCTGCAGATGACACAGCAACTTCCGCAGCAGTGCCAGAAAAGGATACATCCACACAAATGGTAGAGACTTATCGTGGGAAACCCGCTTCCTACGAAATGTCCCTATTGCCCAGGAACAAAAAAACGGCAAACGCTTAACTCTGCAGATAAAAGAGCACCTTCCCCAGCAGTGCCAGCAAAGGATACTTCTAGACAAGGAGTAGAGACTTGTATGAGAAACCCGCTTCCTACGAAATGTCCGTATTTACCAGAAACGAATAAACGGAACACGCTTAACTCTGCAGATAACACAGCACCTTCCCCAGCAGTGCCAGCAAAGGATACTTCTACACAGTGTATAGAGACTTATCGGGAGAAACCCGCTTCCTACGAAATGTCCCTATTGCCCAGGAACGAAGAAATGGCAAACGCTTCACTCTGTAGATAACACAACACCATACCCAGCAGAGCCAGAAAAGGATACATTTACACAATTGGTAGAACCTTATCTGGGAAACCCACTTCCTACGAAATGTGCCTTTTGCCCAGTAACGAATAAAGGGCAAACACTTAAGTCTGCAGATAACACAACACTTTACCCATCAGTGCCAGCAAAGGATACTTCTAGACAAGGGACAGAGACTTATCGGGGGAAACCCGCTTCCTAAGAAATGTCCCCACTTACCAGAAACGAATAAACGGAGAACGCCTAACCCTGCAGATAACACAACACCTTCCCCAGCAGTGCCAGCAAAGGATACTTCTACACAAGGGGTAGAGACTTATATGGGAAACCCGCTTCCTACGAAATGTCCCCATTTACCAGAAACGAATAAACGGAAAATGCCTAACTCTGCAGATAACACAGCACCTAACCCAGAAGTGCAAGCAAAGGATACTTCTACACAAGGGATAGAGACTTATCGGGGGAGCACCGCTTCCTACGAAATGTCCCTATTGCCAAGGAAGGAAGGAAGGGAAATGCTTCACTCTGCAAATATCACACCACCTTCCGCAGCAGTTCCAGAAAAGGATACTTCTACACATTTGTTAGAGACTTATATGGGAAATCCGCTTCCTACGAAATGTCCCTATTGACCAGGAAGGAAGAAAGTGCAAATGCTTCACTCTGCAGATAACACAGCACCTTCCGCAGCAGTGCAAGAAAAGGATACTTCCACACAAAGGTTAGAGACTTATCGGGGGAAACCCGCTTCCTACGAAATGTCCCCATTTACCAGAAACGAATAAACGGAATATGCCTAACTCTGCAGATAACACAGCATCTACCCCAGCAGTGCCAGCAAAGGATACTTCTACAAAAGGGGTAGAGACTTTACGGGGGAAACCAGCTTCCTACGAAATGTCCCTATTGCCAAAGAAGGAAGCAAGGGAAAGCTTCACTCTACAGATAACACACCACCTTCCGCAGCACTGCCAGCAAAGGATACATCTACACAAGGGGTAGAGACTTATCTGGGAAACCCGCTTCCTACAAAATTTGCGCGTTGCCCAGGAAGGAAGAAAGGGCAAAGGCTTCACTCTGCAGATAACACAACACCATCCCCAGCAGTGCCAGAAAAGAATAATTCTACACAATTAATAGAGACTTATCTGGGAAACCCGCTTCCTAGGAAATGTGCCTATTGCCAAGGAACGAATAAAGGGCAAACGCCTAACTCTGCAGATAACACAACCTTCCCCAGCAGTGCCAGCAAAGGATACTTCTACACAAGGGGTAGAGACTTATATGGGAAACCCGCTTCCTAAGAAATGTCCCCATTTACCAGAAATGAATAAACGGAATATGCCTAACTCTGCAGATAACACAGAATCTTCCCCAGCAGTGCCAGCAAAGGATACTTGTACACAAGGGATAGAGACTTATCGGGGGAAACCAGCTTCCTACGAAATGTCCCTATTGTCAAGGAAGGAAGTATGGGAAATGCTTCACTCTGCAGAAAACACACCACCTTCTGCAGCAGTGCCAGAAAAGGATACTTCTACACAATTGGTAGAGACTTATCTGGGAAACCCGCTTCCTAAGAAATGTCCCTATTGCCCAGGAAGGAAGAAACCGCAAAAGCTTCACTCTGCAGATAATACAATACCATCCCCAGCAGTGCCAGCAATGGATACTTCTAGACAAGGAGTAGAGACTTATATGAGAAACCCGCTTCCTACGAAATGTCCGTATTTACCAGAAACGAATAAACGGAAAACGCTTAACTCTGCACATAACACAGCACCTTCCCCAGCAGTGCCAGCAAAGGATACTTCTACACAGTGGATAGAGACTTATCGGGAGAAACCCGCGTCCTAGGAAATGTCCCTATTGCCCAGGAACGAAGAAAGGGCAAACCCTTCACTCTGCAGATAACACAGCACCTTCCACAGCAGTGCCAGCAAAGGATACTTCTACACAAGTGGTAAAGACTTGTCACGGGGAATCCTCTTCCTACGAAATGTGCCTATTGCCCAGGAATGAAGAAAAGAGAAACACTTCATTCTGCATATAACACAGCACCTTCGCCAGCAGTACATGCAAAGGATAATTCTACACAAGGGGAAGAGATTTATAGGGGGAAAACCGCTTCGTACGAAATGTCCCTATTGCCCAGGAAAGAAGAAAGGCCAAACCCTTTACCATGGAGATAACATAGCACCTTCCTCAGCAGTGCCAGCAAAGGATACTTCTAAATAATTGATAGAGACTTATCGGGGCAAACTCGCTTCCTACGAAATGTACCTATTGCCCAGGAAGGAAGAAAGTGCAAATGCTTCACTCTGCGGATAACACAGCACCTTCCGCAGCAGTGCCAGAAAAGGATACTTCTACACAAGGGGTAGAGACTTACCTTGGGAAACCTCCTTCCTACGAAATGTTCCTAGTGCCCAGAAACGAAGAAACGGCAAACGCTTCACTCTGCAGATAACACCGAACATTCCGCAGGAATACCAGGAAGGGATATTTCCATGCAAGGGGCAGAGACTTACCATGGGAAACCCGCTTCCTACGAAATGTCCCTATTGCACAGGAAGGAAGAAACGGCAAAGGCTTCACTTTGCAGATAGCACAGTACCCTCACCAGCAGTGCCAGCAAAGGATAATTCCATACAAGGGTGAGAGACTTATCATGGGTAACCGGCATACTACCAAATTTCCCTATTACCCCGAAGGAATAAACGGCAAACACTCCTGTCTTCAGATAACACAGCACATTCCGCAGCAGTGCCAGAAAAGGATACTTTCCACAAGGTGTAGAGACTTATGGGGGGAAACCCGCTTCCTACGAAATGTCCCTATTCCCCAGGAAGGAAGAAAAGGCAAACGCTTTACTCTGCAGATAACACAGCACCATCCACAGCAGTGCAAGGAAAGGATACTTCTACACAAGGGGTAGAGACTTCTCTGGGAAACGCGCTTCCTAGGAAATGTCCCTCTTGCCCAGGAACGAATAAACGACAAACGCTTCACTCTGCCGATAACACAGTACCTTCCCCTGCAGAGCCAGGAAAGGATACGTCTACACAAGGGGTAGAGACTTATCTGGGAAACCCGCTTCCTACGAAATGTCCCTATAGCCCAGGAAGGAAGAAAGGGCAAACGCTGCACTCTGCAGAATACACAGAGCTTAGGCAGCAGTGTAAGCAAAGGATACTTCTACACAAGGAGTACAGACTTGTCACGGGGAACCCGCTTCCTACGAAATGTGCCTATTGCCCAGGAATGAAAGGAAGAGAAACACTTCACTCAGCAGATAACACAGCCCCTTCCCTTGCAGTGCCAGCAAAGGATAGTTCTTCCGAAGGGATAGGGACTTATGGGGGGAAACCCGCATCCTACAAAATGTCCCTATTGCCCAGAAACGAAGAAAGGGGATACTATTCACTCTGCTTATAACAGATTACCTTCCCATGCAGAGCCAGGAAAGGATACTTCTACACAAGGGGTAGAGAGTTATCAGCGGAACCCGCTTCCTACGAAATGTCCCTATTGCCCAGGAAGGAATAAACGGCAAATGCTTCACTCTGCAGATAACACAGCACTTTCCCCAGCAATTCCAGGAAAGGATACATCTACACAAGGGGTAAAGACACATCTTGGGAAACCCGCTTCCTACGAAATGTCCCTATTGCCCAGGAACGAAAAAACGGCAAATGGATCACTTTGCAGATAACACAGTAGCTTCCGCAGCAGTGCCAGCAAAGGGTAATTCTATAAAAGGGTTAAAGCTTTATCGGGGGAAACCGCTTCTTACGAAATGTCCATATTGCCCAGTAATAAAGAAACTAGAAACACTTCACTCTGTAGATAACACAGCACCTTCCAGAGCATTGCCAGCAAAGGATACTTCTACAAAAGTGGTAGAGACTTATCACGTGAAACCCGCTTCCTACGAAATGTGCCTATTGCCCAGGAATGAAGAAAAGAGAAACACTTCACTCTGCAGATAACACAGCACCTTCCCTTGCAGTGCCAGCAAAGGATAGTTCTTCACAAGGGATAGGGACTTATCAGGGGAAACCCGCATCCTACGAAATGTCCCTATTGCCCAGGAACGAAGAAAGGGCAAACCCTTCACTCTGCAGATAACACAGCACCTTCCACAGTAGTGCCACCAAAGGATACTTCTACAAAAGGGGTAAAGACTTGTCACGGGGAACCCGCTTCCTACAAAATGTGCCCATTGCCCAGGAATGAAGAAAAGAGAAACACTACACTCTGCATATAACACAGCACCTTCCGCCACAGTGCCAGCAAAGGATACTTCTACACAAGTGGTAGAGGCTTATCACGGGAAATCTGCTTCCTACGAAATGTCCCTATTGCCCAAGAAGGAATAAAAGGCTAACGCTTCACTCTGCAGATAACACAGCACATTCTCCAGCAGTGCCAGCAAAGGATACTTCTGCACAAGGGGTAGAGACTTATCGTTGGAAACCGCTTCCTACATAATGTCACTCTTTCCCAGGAAGGAAGAAAGGGCAATGCTTTACTCTGCAGATAACACAGCACCTTCCGCCACAGTGCCAGCAAAGGATACTTCTACACAAGCGAGAGAGACTTATCACGGGAAACACGCTTCCTACGAAATGCCCCTAAGGCCCAGGAACGAAGAAACGGGAAATGCATCACTTTGCAGAAAACAAAGTAGCTTCCGCAGCACTGCCAGCAAAGGATAATTCTATACAAGGATAAGAGACTTATCGGGGAAATCCGGCCTCCTACGAAATCTCCCTATTGTCCAGGAAGGAAGAAACGTAACACACTTCACTCTGCAGATAGCACAGCACCTTCCCCAGCAGTGCCAGCAAAGGATACTTCTACAAAAGGGGTAAAGACTTGTCACGGGGAACCNGGGAAACCCGCTTCCTACTAAATGTCCCTATTGCCCAGGAAGGAAGAAAGGGCAAACCCTTCACTCTGCAGATAACACAGCACCTTCCACAGCAGTGCCAGCAAAGGATACATCTACAAAAGGGGTAAAGACTTGTCACGGAGAACCCGCTTCCTACGAAATGTGCCTATTGCCCAGGAATGAAGAAAAGTGAAACACTTCACTCTGCATATAACACAGCACCTTCGCCAGCAGTACATGCAAAGGATACTTCTACACAAGGGGAAGAGATGTATAGGGGGAAACCCGCTTCCTACTAAATGTCCCTATTGCCCAGGAAAGAAGAAAGGGCAAACACTTTACTCTGCATATAACATAGCACCTTCCGCTGCAGTGCCAACAAAGGATACTTATACATAATTGATAGAGACTTATCGGGGGAAACTAGCTTCCTACGAAATGTACCTATTTCCCAGGAAGGAAGAAAGTGCAAATGCTTCACTCTGCAGATAACACAGTACTGTCCACAGCAGTGCTAGCAAACGATACTTCTACACAAGCGATAGAGACTTATCGGGGCACGTCCGCTTCCTACGAAATGTCCCTATTACCCAGCAACAAATAAACCGCAAATGATTCACTCTGCAGATAACACATCACCAACCCCATCAGTGCGAGCAAAGGATAATTCTATACAAGGGTTAGAGACTTATCGGGGAAATCCGCGTTCTATAAACGTCCCTATTGCCCAGGAAGTAAGAAAGGGCAAACGCTTCACTCTGCAGATAACACAGCACCTTCAGCAGAATTGCCAGCAAACGATACTTCTACACAAGTGGTAGAGACTTACACGGGAAACCCACTTCCTACAAAATGTGCCTATTGCCCAGTAACAAAGAAACTAACAACACTTCACTCTGCATATAACACAGCACCTTTCCCAGCAGTGCCAGCAAAGGATACTTCTACACAAGGAGTAGAGAGTTATCAGCGGAACCCGCTTCCTACGAAATGTCCCTATTGCCCAGGAAGGAATAAACGGCAAATGCTTCACTCTGCAGATAACACAGCACTTTCCCCAGCAGTTCCAGGAAAGGATACATCTACACAAGTGGTAAGGGCATATCTTGGGAAACCCACTTCCTACGAAATGTCCCTATTGCCCAGGAACGAGAAAACGGCAAACGGATCACTTTGCAGATAACACAGTAGCTTCCGCAGCAGTGCCAGCAAATGATAATTCTATACAAGGGTTAGAGCTTTATCGGGGGAAACCGCTTCTTACGAAATGTCCATATTGCCCAGTAATAAAGAAATTGGAAACACTTCACTCTGCAGATAACACAACACCTTCCAGAGCATTGCCAGCAAAGGATACTTCTACAAAAGTGGTAGAGACTTATCACGTGAAACCCTGTTCCTACTAAATGTGCCTATTGCCGAGGAAGAAAGAAACGATAAACATTTCACTCTGCAGATAACACATCACCTTCCCCAGCACTGCCAGCAAAGGATAATTCTACACAAGCGTGAGAGACATATTGTGGGAAACCCCCCTTCCTACGAAATGTCCCTATGACCCAGGAACGAACAAAGGACAAACGCTTCACTTTGCAGATAACAGAGTACCTTCCCCAGCAGTGCCAGAAAAGGATACTTCTACACAAGGGGTAGAGACTTCTCTGCGAAATGCGCTTCCTAAGAAATGTCCCTATTGCCCAGGAAGGAAGAAATGGAAACGCTGCACTCTGCAGATAACACAGCAACTTCCGCGGCTGTGCCAGCAAAGGATACTTCTACACAAGGGGTAGAGGCTTATGGGGGAAACCCGCTTCCTACGAAATGTCTCTATTGCCCAGGAACGAATAAACGGCAAACGCTTCATTCTGCAGATAACACGGTACCTTCTTCTGCAGTGCCAGGAAAGGATAATTCTATACAAGCTTGAGAGACTTAGAGTGCGAAACCCGCTCCCTAGGAAATGTTCCTATTGCCCAGAACGAATAAACGGCAGACGCTTCACTCCGCAGATAACACTGTACCTTCCCCAGTA
>NW_028084278.1:0-1284 GCF_014824575.4 Sturnira hondurensis | reverse complement strand
TCCTTCTCTCCTTCCCTTCCCCTCTAAAGATAAATAAATAAAATCTTTAAAAAATAAAAATAAAAAGGTCTAGGACTTCCGGCCAAGATGGAGGCATAGGCAGACACACTGTGCCACCTCACACAACAAAAATAAGGACAACAAAAGTTTAGAAACAAAATAACAACCAGAACTGACAGAAAATTGAACTGTATGGAAGGACAACCAAGGAGATAAAATAGACACATTCATCCAGACTGGTAGGTGGGGCAGAGTCAGGCAGCTGGACGGAGAGTGGTTGCGGCACAAAAGGCAGGGGCACCAGGCACACTAGGCACCTGGGTGTGCGGGCAGCGACTGGCAGACCTTGGGCTCAGCATGGCAGTGGGCAGACCCAGTGAGGCAGCGATTATGAAGCGGGGCACTGTGCGCAAGGCAGCTGGCTGATCAGGTGGTCCCACGTTCTTGTGCAGATAAACCAGGTGAAATTCGGGAGCGAGACAGACTGCGTAATCCAGGGTCCCAGCACATAGAAATAAAGCCTCAAAAGACTGATTGAAAGCATCTGTGGGAGCTGAGGCGCAGGGAGGGACTCCCAGCCTCACAGGAAAGTTTGTTGGAGAGACCCACGGGATCCTAGAGTGTACACAAGCCCACCCACATGGCAATCAGCACCAGAAAGGCCCATTTTGCTTGGGGGAAGTGGCAGAAGGGACTGAAATCCGACAGAGAGCAGAGCAAGTACAATTGTTCCCTCTCTGACCCTTCCCCACATACAGCATCACAACCCAGCTACTGGGTTGCCCCGCCCTGGTGAACACCTAAGGCTCCGCCCCTCATACATAACAGGTGGAACAAGACAAAAAAAAATGGCCCAAACAGAAGAACAGATCAAAGCTCCAGAAAAAATACAACTAAGTAACGGAGAGATAGCCAACATATCAGATGCACAGTTCAAAGTGCTGGTAATCAGATGCTCACGGAATTGGTTCAGTTTAGTTGCAAATTGTAGGAACAAATGAAGGCTACACTAAATGAAATGAAGGAAAATGCACAGGGAACCATAGTGATGGGAAGAAAACTGGGACTCAAATCAACAGTGTGGACCGGAAACAACAACAACAACCAAACAGAAAAGAAAGAAGAAACACAAATTCAAAAAAGTGAGGAGAGGCTTAGGAACCTCTAGGACATCTTTAAATGTTCCAATATCCAAATTATAGGGGTACCAGAAGGGGAAGAGGAAGAGAAACAAGTGGAAAACTTATTTGAACAAATAATAAAGGAGAACCTCCCCAGTCTGGC
>NW_028084277.1:0-1047 GCF_014824575.4 Sturnira hondurensis | reverse complement strand
ACTGAAGAATATAAAGTAATTTGGAACCTAAACTATACATAAAATGTTGGGATAGGAATGCAAGCACTTCCTTATGGACAGCCATGTCCAGCATGGCTGTGTATTAAAATGCAATAATTTACACTGGGATCGTGACACTTGATGAGTGCAAGAAGCTGCTCATCATGTTATGTATCATGAAGATGTCTTCCTTTGTGGCTGACCCTGCAGAACATTGGGCCCTGTTGTTTCCTGTTGTCATGTGGCTACTGGTTTCTTAACATCTTCCAAATCACCACCAAAAAGTATATGGATTACAGCTGGCATTTTTACATGGATGGACAGGCTTTTCTAGGAAAGGCCACCACACAGTGAATGTTAGAAAATACTGGATCATAACTTAAGAGTGAATCAGATCAGTCAGCTGAATTATGGGTACTTTCTCCTGGTAGACACACATACCCCAGTGCCCAGGCCATAGGTCAGGAAGACAGCATTGAAAACTGGTAGAGATGACCATATGGAGCCTGAGCCTACAGAAAATGTGAGAGATATAAGGGGCACATTGAGTAGGGTCTGTCAAGTGTTATTGGAAGAAATTCTCAGGACACAGGAGCCATCAATGAAACTTCCTGGAGCCCTGTTGAAGCAGTCACAGGATATGGGGGCCTGTGTCAAAAGGTCACAGCGAGGTTGTGCAAGTGAGTGATGGGCTGAAAGTGTATATATTCCTCTTGTGTCTATGGTGGAGCCAAATGTCAGCAACCTCTTTCCTGTCTCCCAGTCACAGAGATGGCATCTGGCCCTGGTAATGATGCCCTTGGGAATGACCTGCATTGCTCACCATGGATGGGTCAGAATGTGTCCCGTGGCCCAAGGAGGCTGTGAATGGGTCCTGGCAGGAATACACACTCCTTTTTCTCTGTGCTTTACCGACCTTCATCAGGTGCCACTTCTCAGTGGGTGTGAGAGGAATTCAATGTAGACACAGCACCACATGAACAAATGCACTAAACTTTCTCGCAACGAGGGACACACTTTACAGAATCTAACAACAAACAAAAAGGA
>NW_028084276.1:0-754 GCF_014824575.4 Sturnira hondurensis | reverse complement strand
GAAAAGAAGAAAAAAGGGAAGGAAAGAAAGAAGGAAAGAACAATGAATGAAAAAGTAAAAGAAAGGAGGAAAGAAGAAGCGGTAAAAAATAAAAGGAAGAGAAAATAAAGGAAGAAGGACTTTTAAAAAAAATGAAAAGTAAAAAAAGAATAAAAAAGGGAAGAAAGGAAGGAAGGAAGGAAAGAAAGACAGAAAGAAAGACGAAAGAAAGAAAGAAAGAAAGAAAGAAAGAAAGAAAGAAAGAAAGAAAGAAAGAAAGAAAGAAAGAAAGAAATTTTTTAAAAAGCCTTCTGCTAGCTTTAAACCAGTCAAGCTAGTTCTTCTGGTCTTCCTGAATGCATCAGTCTGAGGAGGGACTGTTTTCACTTTACTTCCTTTCTGAGCCACAGTCTTCACTGTTGTCCAGCCTCTAACCCAGTTCCTCAGTGCCCTTCTATGCCCAGCCTCGGCCTTCAGTTCACCAGTTGCTCTGTCCCTGAGGTGCAACAGTTAGGGGCAACTCACACACCACCTTCTTGCTCTTTGCTGTCCTATATGCTATGGACTCTCATCAACCCTTGAGGGTAGTTCAGCCCCCACACTGAGTCAAGTCTTTGTAGGGACTGCTGACTCATGCAGCCCCATAGCTCCCCTGTGTTTCCACCTTCCTCCTAGAGAGCCAGTCGGCTCAGTAGGGCTTTAGGTACAGGATCCAGGTGGGAGGTGCTCTGTTCCCGGTGCTTCAGGTGTGGGTGCCTGCAGCAGCCAACAGATC
>NW_028084275.1:0-516 GCF_014824575.4 Sturnira hondurensis | reverse complement strand
TTTTCCTCTCATCACGTTAGGGAAGTTTTCCATCATTACTTTTTCAAAAAGGTTTTCTATCCCTCACTCTTCTTCTTCTTTTCTTTCTGGTATTCCTATCTTATAGGTATTAGTATGTTTCATGTTGTCCTCCACTTCCCTTAACACCTCTACATTCTTTCTGCATCTTTTTTTTTCTTTTCTGGATATTTTTTCTAAATTGTCCTTCAGCCTGTTGATGCAATCCTCTGCTTTAACTAGCCTCCTCTTAATTCCTTCTACTGTGTTCTTCAATTCAGAAATTGTATTCTTCATTTTCTCTTGGCTCTTGTTGATAGTTCCTATGTCCCTTTTTGTGTTAACATAGTTTACAGTGAGTTCCTCATAACTTCCCTGTAGTTTTTGGTATTCTCAGTGAGCTCACTGAGTTTCCTTATAACCATTGTTTTGAACTCGATGTCTGATAGTTGACTTGCCTCTTTTTCATTTACCATTCTTTCTGAGGATTTCTCCTTTTCATTTGATTGGGGGTTGTTT
>NW_028084274.1:0-1768 GCF_014824575.4 Sturnira hondurensis | reverse complement strand
TGTAAATTTTTGAAATGTTTATTCCAGATCTGTGAAATATGTCACTGGTATCTTATTAGGAATTATATTGATTCTATAGATATTATTTTGGGTAGTATAAACATTTTGATGATGTAAATTCTTCCAATACATGAAGACCCTGAATTTCCTCCTAATAGCTCTGTGTCCAAATACAGTCACAATAGGAGCTGGGTATTTAATATATAAATTTTACTGGAATACATTCAGTGCATGGCATTCCCCTCCTGCATCCTCCAAGTTCATATAATTTTCACATGCAAAATTCATTCGTTTCATCTCACCAGCTCCCAAAATCTTATGTCAGCATCAACTCTGAAGTACAAAGGCTCATCTAAGTACCACTGAGTATATATGAGAGATTAAATACATGTATTCATCCTAAGGAAAAATTTCTCTCCAGCTATGAGCCTGTGAATCCAGACAAGCTAGGTTCTTCCAAAATGCAATAATGGGGAAGGCATAGGATAGACCATCCCATTTCGGAAGGGATAAATTAGAAGAAAAGAGTGGTGTGAAGCAAGTTCAAAATATGCCTAAGAAGGCATATTCCATGAGATCTTAAGGTTCGAGAATAGTCTTCTTTCACTCCATGTTCCACTTTCCAGTGGGGCGATGGTCTTGTCTTCTGGACCTACCAGAGTGATAGTTCCCTGTCCATGGCTCTGCTGGGGAGGGACCATACCCTGAAATCTTTGTCAATTGAGCTCTTCCCCTGAGGCTCCACAGAAGCCCTGACCCCAAGCCTTTAGTCAGAAATCTTTGATCTGTTGAAACAGAAGCAGTGGCCCCGTGCTTTAAAATCAATGACTAGCCCTAATGTTCTCTGACTTACCTCCAGGGTCATTTTTTTGTTTTTTAAAATTATTCTTATTGTTATTCTATTACAGTTGTCTCAGTTTTTCCCCCTTTGCCCTCCTCCACCCATTCCCACCCCCTAGTCAATTCTCACGCTGTTGTGTTCACATTTGAATAGCAACATTCTCCATTTCTGTAGGATCTAAGAAGTCAAATAATCTTTTATTTTTACTATTTTTTCCATTTAATTCAAAAGGACATTGTATCTGCTGGTACAATTCCATCTCTATTTCTGGCTTCTGCTGAGATGGCTACTTAAGTCCCTGAGTCACAGCCCTGTCTTCATTATCAAATCGTTATTGAGCTCCACTCTTAGTGTTCTTTCTTTCTTTCTTTTAAATTTACTTATCTTTAGAGGGGAAGGGAAGGAGAGAGGGAGAGAAATATCAATGTATGGTTGCCTTTTGTGCATCCTGTGCTGGGAACTGGCCTGCAACCCAGGCATGTACCCTGAATGGAAATCGAACCATGATCCTCTGGTTCACAGGCCCTGTGCTCAATCCACTGAGCTATACCAGCCAGGGCCTTAGTGTTCTTTTTAGGACAAGCTTTCTCACTTTGTGTAATAGGGATAGACCCAGACTTTTTCAAATTTTTAATTGTTGCTTTCTTTTTGCATAAATTTTTTTCTTCAATTTATTTCTCCCTTCTCACATTTTATTATTAGCTATCAAAAGGAACTAAGCTCCTTCAACACTTTGCTTAGAAATCTCATTTTCATCACTCGCACATTCTACCTACCTCAGAATACTGCAACACAATTTAGCCAGGTTCTTTGCTACCTTTTAACAAGGTTTGCCTTTTTTCTAATATCCAGTAACATGTTTGTTGTTTTTCTCCAAGAGCTCACTAGAGTGGCCCCGAATGTCCATATTTCTGACAACATGCTATG
>NW_028084273.1:0-3587 GCF_014824575.4 Sturnira hondurensis | reverse complement strand
GACACCACCAAAGAGAAGCACGAGGATTAGCTAAGTGCTCACCAGATTCTTGCCAGGTTGTTTTCCCTGTGCTTCTTCACACTCAGAAATGGCACTGACCACTGATGGGTTTGGCTGGTGAATTTCCATGGCGGACCAAGAAATCACATCTGTGAACAGCCACAGCACATCCAGTAGCCCTGTCAGTAGAGTCAGATACCAGGCAAGATCTGCCTGGACTGTCCCCACAGTACTCTCTTAAGAACATAAGCACACCGATCCTCTGTATTCCCCTTTCCAGGCAAGAACGCTGAGGCTCAGATAGATGTGGTGACGTTTTTAAGACACAGAGTCAGCAGCTGGCAGAATCACCATGGTACCAAAAAGGGGACATATGCTCACCAATTAATCAGCTTGTCCAGGAACTGCTGGGCTCTGAAGAAGGGCAGGTGCATTGGATTTGAAGGCAGTGCGGTGGGAGATGTTTCCACCTGGGAAAGCTGGTGCCATTTACACTGCTATCCACTCCAGTGGGACCACATTCTACAGCCTTCTCATAATTTAAAGATGAACTTGGCTGTGCCATGTGGGGGACAGAGATGGCCATCCTGTTTGTGGCATCAGCATGAAAAACCAGAAGGACTGAGGTTGGGAGCTCATCCAAACCTGCCAGGAAATCAGGGCCTTGTCCAGAAGAAGGGTCAGGAGTATCTATGCAAAATACAGTTTTATCAGCAGGTTTTCAAACTACCATCCCTTTTTTGTGGAACGGGAGTACTGAAGTAGTTTTTTTTTCAAAGCATGTTTTGAGAATGAGGAGTAACACACTTTCCATAATTATCATCTCATGAAGAACGTTCTACCCAGGAAACATCAAAAAGCACTGTCATTATAGAGATAAAATCACTCAGGCTTGGGCATGTCAAATGGTTGCTCAAAGTCATGCAGGCTAGAACTGAGAACAGTCTAAAACTAGAGATGCATGGTGTCTCCTCTTAGCTACCTGACACTTATCTGCTCCTGACATGGATAGAAATGATTGGGGAATGCTGTCCCTCTCTCTTTGGGAAGTGTGCAAAAGATGGAGAGTCACAGCCTATGAAAACCAGTGACTTCCAAAACGATAATTATTTCTCTTTTTGGTCCATTAAAAGTCATTTTGAGATGCAGAAACAAAATAGAAACAAATGCCTGGTGACACCTGCCTGGAGAAAGCTGGTCACCAGACTGGAGTTTGAGCAGATGGCTCAGGTAGCTCTAGTCCTTGTGGATGGATACAAGCTGACAGGCCAGTCAAAGTCCACTGGGGACAAATGATAGCCAAGGAAATCTGGGATTGCTTTGAACACGTTATAATAAGATTGGTAATTTTTCCTTGTGTTTTTTCAATTGTCGTTCAGTTACACTATTCTGTGTCCCCCCGGCAATTGCTTTAAATATACACGAATGAACCTTACTNGTCCCCCCGGCAATTGCTTTAAATATACACGAATGAACCTTACTCAAAGGGTGCAAGGTAGCAGTCACCATCAAAAGAGTTCTGTTGGCACTTTCATGGTATAGACATTTGATTTTGGAATTTGGCTGTGGCTGTAACATTTTATATGTGCAGGTCCTTTCAGCTGATAATAGCACAGGTAAATATTGTGGTTTTAAGGGTGTCATCCGAATTCCTTGTCTTAGGAACCTGTAGAACTTCAAACTATGCCTATATGGGTATGTCCCAAAGGAGGTTACTGAGGTCATGCAAATTTGCTTATGTGACTCTTAACCCAATAGGAGAAGTGTCCTTAGAAGAGACAGGGAGGAGACAAGGGGCCACAGAAGAGATTGAATGTGACCCAGAGATAGGGACCACCAGTAGGCACTTGGGAGAAACTGGTGACTTGGAAGTAGCCATACCCACATCCCTACTATCAACTCATCATCTCTGAAATTGTGAAAAAGTAAGTGTCTGCTTTGTACATCACCCAGTGGGGTCCTATGTGACGGCATCCTTAGCATATACACAGTTCTGCAGGACACACTTAAGCACTGCTGATCTGGCAGGATTGCTGAGGTGGCATCTGAGGGGAATGACACCATTTCTACCAGCACTGAGAGGCTTCATTGTTTTGGCAAACAACCTCCATTGTTGGAGATGGTCTTGAAAGATTATTGATGTCACTGCTCTGAAGGACATGGAGGTCAGGTAGTTTAAAAAAAAACAAATATTAATGAAACAATAAGATAAACATAGATATGCTTTTGGTCTACTATAAAAATTATGTTTCTGAATATTTCTATTACAAGATTTTTTCTTTCTATTCTCTCTTATACCAGGAGGGAGAAGAAGATGCCCAGATTCCTGTCTATATGGCGCTTTGGGTCAGTGTAGGAAATGCCATCGGAGGTCCCTGCAGGAATCCCCAAACTGAGTCTGCTCTTCATCTGAATGTAATCTTTTGGTCATGGGTGTGGAGACCCTCCTGAGCTGGCTCTCACCTCAGTGCAACATGTGCTGGTGTCAGGGGACGGAAGCGCTTTCCCTTAGTCCAGTGCGGTACAGAATTTGAAGCCATTCACTAGGTCTTCCAGGATGTGTTTGTTGAAAATCTATGAAGGCAAACCCCATACCCAGCTAGTAAGCATCAGGAACCCTCCAACAAAGCTTTGATTTGGCCTTATGGCAGTCCTAGCAAACTGATACAGTCTACTGTGATGTAGTGAGGACATTCCTGGCAGTCCTTCTGAAGTGCAAGGAGAACTGAATAATGTCAAAGTTCAACATTAGTGAATGACTGAACACTGTTGAACCTACCTCTTTGATGAGATAGTACAGATATGACTGAGCTGACATTTTCTAATGGCCAGATTACAATGGTGTGTGAAGTGAAAACCTGCAGACAAATGATCCTATTTTTGACTTTCTCTTCAGTTTGTGTACAACTTCCCCCAATCCAGTGTGATGATGTACAAGATTTGCACTTCTGCAAAGAGAGGGGGGATGCCTACTCCACCAGAATCTTGGGGCGGGTAGGAAAGTCCACAAAAACTGCAAAATGCTAATGTTCACCAGCTATACAGAGAAGTGGAATATATTTTTTCTCTAATATTCACAAACATGTGAGGAATGCCTTCTTCCAGACTAATTTAGCTTGTGGGAGAATGGGGAGGTCCAGATTCCCCCGAGCATGAGATAGTATGGCACTTCAGAAAGAGCACTGAAACAGCTCTGAAAGTGTGGCATGAGGAAGCCATCCCCACGTTTGACCCTAGATGCTGGGGCCTCTCAGGTCACCTTGGGTTCCTGGGTGTGGAGAATCCCCAACCCAGCTCTTACCTGACACATTTGCTGGATGGTTTTGTCAGTCTGGTGCACCTGTACCTTGACCTTGTAGATCTTATAGTGCGTCTCATGCACCAGCTTCTCGATTATGTCATCGCTGGAGTTCTACAAAGACAGAGCCAGGTATGGAGCTAGGAGTCAGCAGCAAACTTCTACATAATCTGAAGTCCTGTGTAATGGAGACCTAGGAAAATGGCTCACAGTCCATCGGGACAAAGTGAGGTTGTACCCAGTCACACTGCGGAAATTGCAGCAGAATTGCATTGTGTCAAGAGGAAAA
>NW_028084272.1:0-1513 GCF_014824575.4 Sturnira hondurensis | reverse complement strand
CTGGGACTTTGAGTTCTTCTTGCACCATCTTTTGGGCTGTTCGTGCCTGTTACGTAGCAGGATCGGAGCCCTAAGGTGTTCACTAGAGCAGGGCAACTAAGTCGCTGGGTTGTGATGTTGTATGTGGGGGCGGAGTCAACGAGGAACTATGGCATCCCGTCTGCCACCTCCCGCCGCGGCCCCCACAGGTGCTGCAGCTGCCACTGTTACTGGGCCCAAGCGTTTCGTCCCACTGCAGGCGAGTGTGCCACTGCTGTCAGCCCTCGCCCCCTGGGACCTGCGTGGTCTGTCTCACCGTGCGCTGATGTGCGCCCGCGGTCAGTCTGCCCTGCACCCCAACTGGTTCCGGGCTGCATGCGTGCCTAGGTCGGGGGAGCTGTCCTGCCTGACCCTGCTCACTGCTGGCTCCGCTCCTCTTACCGTCCCCGTTGAACGGTAAGATGTAGTCGGACTTTCGTATAACTCAATTTTCTGTCCTTTGGCTGTGTCTTTGTTCTCCAAACTTTTGTTGTATTCAAACTTGGTTGTGGGAGAAGGCACAGTGTTTCCACCTATGCCTCCATCTTGGCAGAAGTCTGTATTTAGTTAATATTTTTTAGTGATATATTTTAAGTCCCTTCCTATTGCCTTTCTTATATATTCTATAGATATTTTCTTTGTGGTTACCATGGGGATTACATAAAACATCTTGTAGTTATAACTATCTATGATACGCTAATAAAAATTTAATTTCAATTCAATACAAAAATTATTTACAATTTTTTAAAATATATTTTATTGATTATACCATTACAGTTGTCCCATTCCCAACTTCATTCCCCTCCACCCTGCACACCCCCTCCCAGCCACATTCACACTTCTTTAGTTCATGTTCATGTGTCATAAGTTCTTTATCTTCTACATTTCCCATACAATTCTTGGGCAGTAATTTTCTCCCCACCATCTCTACCTCCTTCCCCGACTCCTCCTCCCACTCCCCAACAGGGGAGTGATCTCCATTTCTGTGGCTCTGCTCTTATTTTAGGAGTCTGCTTAGTTTGCTTTTCTTTTAGGTGTGGTTCTTAATAAGTGTGAGTTTGCTGTTCTTTCACTGTTCATATTTTTTATCTTCTTTTTCTTAGATAAGTCCCTTTAACATTTCATACAATAAGGGCTTGGCAATGATGAACTCCTTTAATTTGACCTTATCTGAGAAGCACTTTATCTGCCCTTCCATTCTAAATGAAAGCTTTGCTGGATAGAGCAATCTGGAATGTAGGTCCTTGCCTTTCATGACTTGGAATACTTCTTTCCAGCCCCTTCTTGCCTATAAGATCTCTTTTGAGAAATCCGCTGACAGTTTGATGGGAACCCCTTTGTAGGTGACTGTCCCCTTATCTCTTGCTGCTTCTAGAATTCTCTCCTTTATTTTAATCTTGGCTAATGCAATTATGATGTGCCTTGGTGTGTGTTTCCTTGGGTCCAACTTTTTTGGGACTCTCTGAGCTTCCTGGACTTCCTGGAAGTCTATTTC
>NW_028084271.1:0-869 GCF_014824575.4 Sturnira hondurensis | reverse complement strand
TATGGAACTGTAAGTCCCGTCACCTGTAATTGATTTGCAAAAGTGCGTACCCTAAAATGAGTTACCGAGTGGGGAATGCAAACTGTGGGTAGGCAGTTCCACGAGGGTGGGGCCGCCTAGTCCACCTTCACAGCCACCAGCCTGGCAGCCCAGCACTGGCTTGATCGAGGGTCGGCCTTACTACAGTTGATGCGTTTCACTGAGCTTCGGGGAGCACTTTCCCTCTGACCCTCAGGCCCCCGGGGAAGGGTCCCATTATGGTTACAAACCTCAAGGCCCTTCTGCTGTGTTGTGACTAGGCAGTAACTCCCTGAGGTCAGTCTGGCCCCAGGACCTACAGAGACAGAGCGCGTGTGGGGCACTCTGGCCGGGGCCTGGCGCCTGGCGNGCCTAGGGCCTGGCGAGGAGCCCTCTGCGCCCAGCCACGGGTGTCCAAGGCCATGCGAGAAGGCAGGGACAGCTGGCACGCAGGCATCCCCATTGGGCAATCATGCACGGCCTCCTGCTTTAGCTCCTGCTGAGTGAGTACAGATTGTGAAATGAGGGTGGACTGTGGCAACGAGAGCCCCAGACTTTCAATGGTGTCCTTCTTTCTTATCAGAATAACTGGGCACTGTTGTGCCCTGTGGTCACTCAGGGATCTACCAGGAGGTCAGCCCACGCTTTCCACAAAGCCACCCAGGAAATAGTTCAGGCCCCCCGGGCCACAGGGTCTCTGTGGAGACTCTGCACCTCGCTGTTGCAGCATCAGCAACCCAGCCTGTGCCCAGGGAGATGGCTCACCTGTGTTTCAACCGAATTTCGTTTAAAAAATAGGTGCTGGGCTGGATTTTGCACAAGGGCCAGAGGTGCTGATCCCTGATTTACAT
>NW_028084270.1:0-1627 GCF_014824575.4 Sturnira hondurensis | reverse complement strand
CCTTTGTCAAATATTAATTGACTATGAAGTCATGGGTTTATTTCTGGCTTTCTATTCTGTTCCATTGATCCATGTGTCTGTTCGTATGCCAGTACCAGGCTGTTTTGATGACAGTGGTCTTATACTATATTTTGATATCAGGTATTGTGATCCTTCCTACTTTGTCTTTCTCAAAATTGTTGAGACCATTTGGGGTCATTTATAGTTCCATATAAATTTTTGAAATATTTGTTCTATATCTGTGAAAAATGTCATTGATATTTCAATAGGGATTTTGTTGAATCTATAAACTGCTTTGGGAGGTATGGACATTTTGATGATGTTGATTCTTCCAATCCATAAACATGGTATATGCTTCCATTTATTTGTGTTTTCCTTAAATTCTTTCTTTAGCTGAACAGCTCAAATTTTTTAACATTAACAGACAATTTTTGAAAAATAATATACCAGTGGCCAATAAGCATTTATTAAGGTTCTCCAAGTCCTTAACAATCAGGGATATTCATATTAAAACATAAGATGTGATACCACTACAAACTCAATGCAATGGTTCAGATTTAAAAGACTGACAACACCCTGTGTTTGTGAGGATAAAAACAATTGCAACATTTATGTATTGCCAGTAGGATTGTAAAATGTGATGACCACTTTGGTAATTTCCTATAACATTAGACATCTTGCCACCCTATATCCCATCAATTCCCCACCCCACCCCACCGCTGATTATATTTACACACAAAAAATCATCATCAGAGCAGCCAAAAATCTGGAAACAAGTTATCAAAGAAGAATGGAGAAACACACTGTGGTTTAATTAGTATCACTACTCAGCAATGAAAAGGAATAAACTACTGAAATATGCAGCAGCATAGATGAATCTTGAAAATTAATGATGAATTTAAAAAGATACAAAAGAGTAGATACACTTTGTGATTTCATTTTTATTAAGTCCTAGAACAGTTACAATTAACTTTCAGTGGTAAAATTCAGAATAGTGGTTGCTTCCAAAGTACCTGAGAACTTTTTAGGTGGTAATAACATTCTAGATCTTGTTTTCGGTTCACATTGTGTAAAGCTATTAAGCTAATACTTAAGATCTGTGTTTTTAAATTATACCCTTAGAAGTCTCATAAAATAAAATATATATATATATATATAAACCAGTATGTGCAGCACTGGCTAGTGTGGTTCTGTTGGAGTGTCATCCTATAAACCACAAGGTCATGGGTACATTTCCCAGTCAGGGCACATACCTACATTGTGGATATACCTAGGTTAGTTCCCAGTTAAGGTGCATACAAGAAGCAAACAACTGATGTTTCTCTCTCACATCAATGTTTCTCTCTCTGTCTTTCTCCCTCCCTTCCCTTTTCTCTAAAATCAATGAGCATGTCCACAGGTGAGGATTAAAAAAATAATATCTGCAAAATATGTTCTATGGGAACATTGTGAATATATTTAATGTTGTTGTACACTTACAAATGTTGTTTTAAATATATTTTACTATGATTAAATATGTATAATTATACAACAAATAGCCATAAATTTACCTAATACTGATATCAGTGGTCACAGTGAAAAATAATATGGAAGGATGAGGGCACAGGAAACTTTACCATTAACCTGT
>NW_028084269.1:0-65070 GCF_014824575.4 Sturnira hondurensis | reverse complement strand
TTTAAGATTCTTTCTTTTTCTTGGAATTTTGCCACTTTTAATTATGATGTTTGTTGAAATGAACCTCTTTGTGTTCCTCTTGATTTAGATATTTGTGTTTCCTAATTTTGTGTGACTTTTTCTCTTATCAAATTAGAGAAGATTTTCATCATTACTTTTTCAAATAGGTTTTCTTTCCCTTGCTGTTGTTCTTCTTCTTCTTCTTCTTCTTCTTCTTCTTCTTCTTCTTCTTCTTCTTCTTCTTCCTCTTCTTCTTCCTCTTCTTCTTCTTCTTCTTCTTCTTCTTCTTCTTCTTCTTCTTCTTCTTCTTCTTCTTCTTCTTCTTCTTCTTCTTCTTTCCCTATTATTTGAAGATTATTGTTTTACACTGTCTTGCATTTCTCTTAATTCCTCTTCATTCTTTCTGAACCTGTTTTTCTTTTCTTGCTCTTTCTGGGTGTTGTTTTCTAGTTTGTCCTCCAACTCAGTGATTCGATCTTCTGCTTCATCTGTCCTGCTTTTGATTCCTTCCACTGTGTTCCTCCCTTCAGAAATTGACTTCTGTATTTTCTCTTTCCCCTTGCTGATAGTTTCTGTTTCCTTTTTCATGTTGATATATTTTGCAGTGAGTTCCTTGTAGTTCCCCTGTAGTTTCTGTTAGCTCATTGTGAGCTTTGAACTTCCTGATAACCAAGGCTTTGAATTCAACACCTGATAGTTGACTTGCCTCTATTTCATCTAGCATTCTTTCTGAGGTTTCCTCCTTTCCTTTCATTTGGGGATTATTTCTTTGTATTCCCATTGTTTTTGAGACTCTTCTTGTTAGCTTCAGCTTCTTAAATTGATCTGTTATGATTCCCTGGGTTTATGGTGTGAACTTCTGTGGTATAATGCCTGTGAGATTCAGTGGTGTACTCTTCTTGATTTCCCAAGCTCAGTAGTCTTGGGGTGTCCTTTAAGTTGGTTCTGTGTTTGTCTTTGAGTTTTGTTTGTTTTGGGGTCTATCTTTTGGGGTCATTACCACCAGCCAGTTAAGTGATGGTCCTTCTGCCCACCACCTGTTTTAATTTGTTGTACTGGTAAGGGAAGGTTGTGTTGAAGCTAGTTCTTTTGTGCATACAAGGTTTTGATAATTCTCTTTTGTTCTTGTTCAGTTGTTTGTACTCGGTAGGTTTCTCCACCATTTAGTTGTATTTCAAGATTGGATTGAGTTTTTTGTGGTTTCCCCTCCCTCCTTCACCTTCTTCTGTGGTTATCTGTTGGTGGTTTCTTTGTTCTTGGGTTTTCTCTTCCAGTGGGTATCCTGGTGTTCACTGTTTCCACCTACTTTTTTCTTTTTTGTGATCAGTTGTGGGGAAAAGCAAAATGGTTTATGACAACAGGAGAGTAATTTGTCATATTTACAGCCACAGCTGGTAGAGAACGGGTAGGAGATCTTTAGGCTATGTGTAGTGTTATCCGTAATCTTCAACTTGAGTAGCCCCTTTTAAGAAAGGATTGACAGAAGATAAGACTCTTGGTGGGGAGGGAGGGCTTGTGAGTTGGATCTATAAAGCAGTGATTTTGTGGGAGTTCAGATTCTGAGGTAAGGTGAGAGTAAAGGATAGTATATAGGTGTAGTGTGTGAGAGAATAGAGTTAACTACTACACTAATAGAGTTAAGGAAACTTTGAAGTGGGCTAAGATCTGGGAGAGGTGTTGTAAAGTATTAGCAATTGTATGGAACAAGTATTATTGACCATAATAGTAGAGCAACAATCATATGACAGAATGTATGTGATCTAGATAACATGAATAGAACTTTGAGTAGTGTTCTAAAGGAATGCAAGTGATCTGAATGGTAGTAAATTAGCAATACACTGTGGATGAGAGAACAGAGCAAATCTGTCAAACGATACAATATAACCAGCTAAGGCAAAGAAGCCTATACAGAAAGAGGAGGAATACAAAGATACTATTAAAATAAAAGATGTAAGGATAAGGGAAAAAATAATAATACAAACATGCAGTAACTTGTAGTTTCTCTGTTATAGCAAAGTGAGATTTCTCTCTCTGTTTTTACCATTGGGGTGCCCCCTCTTTGGGTCCAACTGTGGCCTTTTCACATTTCCAAGATTTTTGTCTTACTTTTGGGGGAAAAAAAGCAGGAGAAGGGAGGAAGATGAGATGTTTGGAAAGAAAGGAAGAAGAAATAAAACAAGAAAGAAGGACAGAGAGGAAAAAGGTATTGAAAGATAAAACACTAACAAAATTAAAAAAATAAAATATTAGGAAAAAAATCTTTTGTTGGTTTCAAACTGGCCAAACCAGTTTTTCTGGTCTCCCTGGCTGCATCAGGCTAAGGGGTGATTGGTGAGGCCTTTCTCCTGTCCAGATGTGTACCCAGCCAGTCCTGCGAGCAATTTCCCAAGAGCTAGTGTGGCACCTCCCCACAGTGCTCCATGCAGGGGAACCAGGTCCTCTTCAGAGCACTCTTTCCCCGGGGGTCATTGCCATGGGCTGGGGTGCAGGTGCACATCCTTGGCCAGGCTGCCTGGGTCCCGTGGCTTCAGGTGTGGACTCTTCCCAGTGTTGTGGGGGAATGCAAGTCCTTTTGCCCAACCTCAGGATTGCTGCCAGACTGAGTGGGGAGTAGGCCACGTGGCTGTTGCAAGAGAATCCTTCAAACAGTTTACTTTTTGTGAAATTCCTCCTACTCAAGCCTGCTGCTCAGTACAGCCCAATTCTCAAGCCAGACCCGTCACTATTGGGGTCAGAGCCTGACACTGTGACTCTCAATTCTCCCAAGCTGGTGATCACAGACTCCACAAGTGATCACAGCCTTTGTGTTTGCCTCTTTGTCCTTATTCCCCTCTCTGCCACCTCAAGCAACCAGGTATCTCCCAATGTTGCCCACACCTTGCTTGGCCGGCAAGGGGCAGGGAGCTGATGACCTGGCTCTCTCTCAAGGACCCTGAGCTAGGCCTGCAACCTCCCAAAGAGTCTGTGGTAGACCTGGCACCAGGAGCCAGGTGCGGGCTGAGGCTGCCGCCACCCCTGTCTCTATGCTGGTCCCTGGGACCCTAGTGTCCTGCAGCTGTCTTCTTACCATCTGGTTTTTCAGTGTCCGCTTAAATTTTTGGTGTCTTATTTTCATATATGCTGGGGTAGTGTTAGCTGTTTGCTCTGTTCCTCCATAGATCAGCTAGGTTTTTCTCCCATGTGTAGGGGGAAGTGGAATCCACTTCGTCCTGCTCCGTCTCCATCTTCCTTCCAAGTCCTGTCTTTCTTTATCTTACTTATTTCACTTAACATAATAGTCATAAGGTTTTTTCATGATGTAGAAATGGCAGGATTTCCTTTAATTAAGGCTGAATATAGTACATAACACACATTTAACACAAATTGTTATAATTATTATACACACCACATTTCATTTAATTTTATTGTTGTTCAAGTACAGTTGTCTGCTTTTTTCCCCAACTATCCCTCGCCAGACATCCCTATTCCACCCCCCCTATGATTATGACCCCCTTAGTTTGGTATGTTTTTCCATGTGTCCTTTTATAGCTGTTCCTGAAATCCTGTTTCCCTTTTCACCCCATTATCCACTCCTACCTACCCTCTGGTGACTGTCAGATTGTTCTTAATTTCAATGCTTCTGATTATATTTTGCTTGCTTTTTCATTTTGTTGTATAGATTCCACTTAAAGGTGAGATCATATGGTATTTGTCTTTCAACACCTAGCTTATTTCACTTAGCATAATGCTCTCAAATTCCATGCATGCTGTCACACAGTATATAGGAGATCCTTCTTTCTGCTGCATGGCATTCCATCATGTAAATGTCCCATAGGTTTTTGACCTATTCCCTTAGTAGTGGGAACTTAGGTTGCTTCCAGCACTTGCCTATTGTAAATTGTACTGCTAAGAACACTGGGGTTCTTATGAATTGGTGTTTCAGTGTCCTTGGGATATAACCCAAGCGATGGAATTGCTAGGTCAAAAGGCAGTTCCATTCTTAGTTTTTTAAGGAAATTCCATACTGCTTTCCATAGTGGTTACACCAGTCTGAAATCCCACCAACGATGTTTAAGAACATCTTTTCTCCACATCCTCCCTATCATTTGTTTGTTGATTTGTATCTGATGGCCATTCTGACCAGTGAGAAGTGGTATTTCACTGTTGTTTTAATTTGAAACTTTCTGATGGCTAGCAATAGTGAGTATCCTTTCATATACCTCTGGACCCTTTGTATGTACTCCTTGGATAAGTGCCTGTTCAGGATTTTTGCCCATGTTTTAATTGTTTTTTTTGTATTATTTTGGAGATCAAACCCTTGTCTGAGTTATCATTGGCAAATGTGTTTTCTCATATGGCTACTTGCCTTTTTCATTTTAATGCTGTTTTATTTAGATGTGCAGAAGCTTTTTATTTTGATGAGATCCAACTTGTTGATTATTTCCCTCATGCCCATTTCTTTAGGGGACATATTAATGAAAATACTGCTATGTGGAAAATCTAAGATTTCCTTGCCTATGTTTTCCTCTAGGACATTTTTGATGTCAAGATTTATATTTCAGTTTTTATCACCTTGAATTTACTTTTGTGTGTGGTGTAAGTTGGTGGTCAAGTTTCAGTGTTTTTGCATGTAGCTATCCAGATCTCCAAACACAATTTGTTAAGGAGTCCATTTTACTACATTTTATGCCTTTGTCACCTTTGTCAGATATTAATTGACTATAGAGACTTGGGTTTATTTCTGGGCTCTTTATTCTGTTCCATTGCCTATGTGCCTATTTTTAATATGGTACCAGGCTATTTTGATTACAGTGGCCTTGTAATACAGTTTGGCATCAGGTATTGTGATCCTTCCTTCTTTGTTCTTCTTTCTCAAAATTGCTGCAGCTATTTGGATTTGTTTACTGTTCTATATACATTTTTTGAAATCTTTGTTCTATGCCTGTGAAATATGTCATTGGTACTTTAATAGGTATTGCATTGAAACTGTAAATTGCTTTGTATAGTATGGACATTTTCATGATGTCAATTCTTCCAATCCATGAGCATAATACACGTTTCCATTTGTTTGTGTCTTCCCTAATTTTTTAATCAGTGTTGTGTTGTATTCTGAGTATAAATCTTTTACTTCCTTTGTTAAGTTTATTCCTAGGCACTTTATTTTTTTTTTCTTATTCTTATTTAAAAAGTGATTTTTTTCCTGATTTCAGTTTCTAATATTTCATTGTTGGAGGACAAAAATGTCTTTGATTTCTGAATATTGACTTTGTTTCCCACTGTTTTGCCAGATTCACTTGTTAGTTCCAGTATTTTTTTCTGGAGACTAATAGGATTTTCTATGTACATTATCATGTCATCTGCAAACAATGACAATTTTGCTTCCTCCTTTTCAATTTGGATGCCTTTTATTTCCATTTCTTGTCTGTGGCTATGACTTCCAATATCATGATGAATAGGAGTGATGAAAGCAGACATCCTTGACTTGTTCCTGATCTTAGTGTGAAAGCTTTTCGTTTTCACTCTTTGAGTATGATGTTGGCTGTAGGTTTCCCATACTGGCCTTTATTATGTTGAGGAATTCTCCCTTTATTCCCACTTTGCTTAGTGTTTTTTATCATAAATGTGTGCTATATCTTATAAAATGCATTCCTGCGTTCATTCACATGATCATATGGTTTTTGTCTTTCCTTTTGTTTATACGATGTATTATGAATATTGATTTGAGGATATTATACCATCCATGCATCACTGGGATGAATCCCACTTGATCATGGTGTATTATCTTTTTCATGTATTGTTGGATGTGATGTTTCAGTATTTTGTTGAAGATTTTAGCATCTATGTCCATCAGCAATATTGGACTGTAGATTTGTTCCATTTTGTTTCTTTCTATGATTTTGGGGTTAGCATGATGAGAGATTGTTGAAAAGAGTTTGGGTGATTCCTGTCCTCTTGGATTTTTTTGGAACAGTGTGTGAAGGATAGGGGTTAGCTCTTCCTTAAATGCTTCGTAGACTTCTGAAAAAACAATCCAGTCCAGGGATTTTTGTGCTTGGATTTTTTTTTATTTTTGCTTCAATTTCATCAGCTGTTATTGATCTGTCCAGGCTTTGTGTTTCTTATTCATTGAGTTATGAAAGATTATATTTTCTAGAAATTTGTCCATTACACCTAGGTTTTCAAATTTCTTCGCATGAAGAGGGAAGAAGGGGTGACTTCTGTCCAAGATGGAGGCATAGGCAACACTGTGCCTTCTCGCACAACAAAGTTTAAAAACAACAAAGTTTTAGTAATAGAAATGCAGCCAAAACACAGAAAATTGAACTATACAGGATTCCAACAACAATGAACCGTTCAGCCAGTCTGATAAATCAGGAAAAGGAACAAGCAGTGAGATGGACTGCACAGGCCCCAGGGGTGGGAAGCAGCAGAGGGGACCTCCATTGCCCCTCTTGGACCCTGACCCCACATACAGCATCACAACCCAGTGACTGAATTGCCCCACCCTCGTAAACACCTAGGGCTCTTCCCCTCTCATGTAACAGGTACAAACAGATCAAAACATTATAGCTCAAGAAGACCTCAAAGCCCCAGAGCCAGTAACTCTAAGTGACCAAGAAATACCTAACCTTTTAGATGCACAGCTCAAAACACTGGTGATCAGGATGCTCCAGAATTGGTTTATTTTAGTCACAAATTAGAGGAACAAATGAAGGCTAAACTAATTGAAATGAAGGGAAATGCACAGGAAACCAATAGTGATGGAAAGGAAACTGGGGCTCAAATCAAGGGAGTAGACCAGAAGGAAGAAAAAAATAACTAAACCAAAAAAAAATGAAGAAACAAGAATCCAAAAAAAATGAGGAGAGGCTTAGGAAACTCCAGAACATCTTTAAACATCCCAACATCCGAATTATAGGGGTACCCAAAGGGGAAGAGGAACAGCCATGAGTGGAAAACTTATTGAACAAATAATAAAGGAGAACTTCCCCAATCTGGCAAAGGAAATAGACTTCCAGGAAGTCCAGGAAGCTCAGAGAGTCCCAAAGAAGTTGGACCAATGCACATCATAATTATATTAGCCAATAGTAAAATGAAGGAGAGAATCCTAGAAGCAGCAAAAAATAAGGGGACAGTCACCTACAAAGGAGTGCCCATCAGACTGTCAGTGGATTTCTCAGAAGACACCTTACAGGCAAGAAGGGGCTGGAAAGAAGTATTCCAACTCATGAAATCCGAAGAACTACAGCCAAGATGGCTCTATCCAGCAAAGCTTTCATTTAGAATGGAAGGGCACATAAAGTAGTTCTCAGATAAGGTCAAGTTCAAGGAGTTCATCATCATCAAGCCCTTATTATATGAAATGTTAAAGGCACTTATCTAAGAAAAAGAAGATGAAAAATATGAACAATGAAAGGACAGCAAACTCACAGTTATTAACAACCACACCTAAAACAAAAGCAAACTAAGAAGACAGCTAGATCAGGAGCAGAACCATAGAAATGAAGATAACATGGAGGTTTAGCAACAGGGGAGTGGGAGGAGGAGAAGTGGGGGAAAGTACAGAAAATAAGTAGCACAGATGGTAGGTAGAAAATAGATAGGGGGAGGGCAAAAATAGTATGGGAAATATAGAATCTAAAGAACTTGAGACACGTGGACATAAACTAAATGGGTGAGGGTTGGGGGAGGGGTGGAGGGGAATGAAGGGGGGACTCAGAACAACTGTAATGGCATAATCAATAAAATATATTAAATAAATAAATTTAAAATACAATAAAAATAAAGTATAAAACACTTAAAAATTTAAAAAAATCAAAAAAGTAAAAGACAAACACAGAGCCAACCTAAATGACAGCACAAGACCAGCAAGTTCAGAAGATCAAGGAGACTGCCCCACTGAATCTCACAGGTGTTCTGCCATAGAACTTCACACCACAAACCCAGGGAGTCAGAAGAGATCAATTTAAGACACAGAATGTCTTAAATTAACAAAAGGAGTGTTTCAAAAAATGGAAGACATAGAAACAATCCCGAAGCAAAAGAAATGGAGGAAGCCTCGAAAAGAATGCTAAATGAAATAGAGGCAAGTCAATTATCAGATATTGAGTTTAAAGCAATGGTATCAGGAAGCTTAATGAGCTCACTGAGAGTTACCAAAAACTACAGGGAAACTTCAGTGAGTTCATTCAACAATGAACTCACTGAAAACTATATCAACATGAGAAAGAAAATAGAAACTATCAACAAGCACCAAGAGGAAATGAAGAATACAATTTCTGAACTAAAGAAAACAGTAGAAGGAATCGAAAGCAGGCTTCATGAAACAGAAAAGTGGATCATTGACATGGAAGATATGGAAGAAAAAAACACCTAGAAGAAGCAAGAAAAGGAAAAGTAGCTCACAAAGAATGAAAGGGTATTTTAGGAAAATGCATGGTAATGTGAAATTTAATAATATCCACATAATAGGTATACCAGAAGGAGAAGAAGAAGAGCAAGGGATGGAAAACCTATTTGAAAAAGTAATAATGGAAAGCGTCCCTAATTTGATGAGAGAAAAAGTCACACAAATTTAGGACACCCAGAGAGTCTAAATCAAGAGGAACAGAAAGAGGTTCACTTCAAGACATATCGTAATTAAAATGACAAAATTCCAAGATAAATAGAGAATCTTAAAGGCAGGAAGGGAACAAGAAAGTAATATACAAGGGAGCACCAATAAGATAGCATCTGACTTCTCAGTGGAAATTCTCTAATCCAGAAGGGAATGGAAAGAAATATTCCAAGTTATGAAAACTGGAGGCCTGCAACAAAAGCTACTATATCTAGTAAGTCTCTCAATTAAAATGGAAGGCCAAATAAGGGGCTTCCCAGACAAAAGAAGCCTCAAAGAATATACCTCCTACGAACCAGCTCTGCAAGAGATGATAAAGGTTTTGCTGTAAGAACAGGAAGAAAAACTTTGAAAGAAAGAGAAACACTGGTACAAAAAATGACAATGGATACATAACTATCAATAATAACCTTAAATGTAAATGGATTAAATGTCCCAATCAAAAGACACACAATAGTGGAATGGATAAGTATCATGGCCCACTCATATACTGCCTAGAGGAGACCCACCTCAGATCAAAACACCTACATAGACTAAAAGTGAAGAGCTGTAAAAAAGTATTTCAAACAAAGGAACAGGAAAAAAAAGCTTGATTGGCAAACTCATATTGGACAAAATAGATGTCAAAAAAAAAAGAGCCATAAATAGAGACCCAGAAGGTCACTTCATAATACTCAAGGAAAGAATCTACCAAGAAGACATAAACATTGTAAATATATATATACACCCATCATAAGAGCACTGAAGTAAATAAAGAAAATCTTGTAGAATTAAAAAAATATTGCGAGGAACGCAATTATAGTAGGAGATTTTAACATCCCACTGTCCAAAATTGATAGATCTTCCAAACAAAATATCAACAAATGTTGTGGCATTCAACAATGACCTAGATTAAATGGACTTAACTGGTATATATAGAGCCTTTTATCCCAAAGAAGCAAAACACACATTCTTTTCGAATGCACTTGGAACATTTTCAAAGATAGACCAACACAAGCCTCAAGTAATTCATGAAAATTGAAGTCATGTCAAGCATTTTCTCCAACCACAAGAAACTGAAGCTAGAAACCAACCTCAAAGAAAAGAACCCCAAACATTCAAACTCCTGGAGATTGAATAACATGCTATTAACCAAAGACTGGGTGGACAAGGAGATCAAGGAAGAAATTAAAAAGTTTCTGGAAACGAATGAAAATGAACTCACAACAATAAAAAAAAGGACAGCCTTCATTATGTTCCTTTATTGGACACAATGAAGGTTGTCCTGAGATGAAAGTTCATTGTGATACAGGACTACATAACAAAAACATAAATAAAACAATTCAAACAAACCTCACTCTACACCTATAAGAACTCGAGGAACAACAACAAAGACAGCCCAGAGCATGTAGAAGGAAGGGAATGACTAAGATCAGAACAGAATTAAATGACATAAAGACTAAAAGCATAATCCTAAGTATCAATGAATCTAGGAGGTGTTTTTTTTAAAAAAGATAAACAAAATAGACAAATCTTTAAGTAGGCTCATCAAGAAAGAGCGAGAGAGAGAGAGCGGACCCAAATAAACACAATCAGGAATTAAAGAGGGGAGATTACAACTGACACCACAGAAATACAAAGGATTCTAAGAAATTACTACAAAGAACTATGTGCCAAGAAATTTGAAAGTCTAGGTGAAATAGACAAATTTCTAGAAAAATATGGTCTTCCAAAACTCAATGAAGTAGAAGCAGGAAGCCTGAACAGACCGATAACAGCTGACAAAATTGAAACAGTAGTAAAAAAAATTTCTGACACACTAAAGCCCTGGACCAGATCGCTTCACAGGATAATTTTTCAAAGCATATAGGACAGAACTAACCCCCATACTCCACATATTATTTTTAAAAATTTCAGAAGATGGAAGACTCCCAAAGTCTTTTTATGATGCCAGCATCATTCTAAAATCAAAAACACATAAAGACATGCTAAAGAAAGAAAACTTCAGCCCAATATCGCTGATGAACATAAGTGCTCGAATCCTCAACAAAACACTGTCAAACTGCATCCAGCATACTTTTAAAAGATTATACACCATGATCAAGTGGGATTCTACCTCAGAGATGCAAGAATGGTAAAATATTCACAAATATTCACAAATCAATAAACATAATACACCACATAAACTAAACAGAATACAAAAATCACACGATTATATCAATAGATGCAGAAAAAGCATTTGATAAGACACAACACCCCTTTATGATAAAATACACTCAGCAAAGTGGGAATAGGGAGAGTATTCCTCAACATAATAAAAGCCATATATGAAAGACCTACATCATAATAAATGGACAAAACCGTAGAGGTTTCCTGTAAGATCAGGAACAAGACAAGGATGCACACTTGCACCAATCCTATTCAACATAGTATTGGAAATCCTAGCCACAGCACCTGATTAAAAAAAGGAAATAAAAGGCATTCAGATTGGAAAGGAGGGAGTAAGTCTGTCATTGTTTGCAGATGACAACATAGTATAAAAAAATCCTACAGTTGCCATAAAAAATACTCAACCCAATGAATGAATTTGGCAAAACAGCCAGATATAAAGTCAATACTCAGAAATCAAAGGCATTTTTGTAGACAAGCAAAGAATCATCAGAAACAGAAACCAGAAAAAAAAGCCCTTTTGTTATAGCCACAAGAAAAATAAATTACTTAAGAATAAACCTAACCAAGGAGTTAAAAGACCCATATTCAGGAAACATTACAACACTGAAGAAAGGAATTAAGGAAGACACAAATGGAAACATTTACCATGCTCATGGATTGGAAGAATTAACATCATCAAAATGGCCATACTACCTAAAGTGATTTATACATTCAATGCAATATATATTAAAGAATTAATGGCTTGTTTCACAGATATAGAACAAACATTTCAGAAATTTCTATGGAGCCATAAATGACCCTGAATAGCTGCAGCAATTTTTAGAAAGAAGAACAAAGCAGGACAGACCAGAATGCCTGACCTCAAACTGCGTTCCAAGACCACTGTAATCAAAACAGCTTGGTACTGCCTTGGCTGGTGTAGTTCAGTGGATTGAGTGTGGGCCTTCAAACCACATGATTGCGGTTCAATTCCCAGTCAAGGCACACGTCTGGGTTGCAGGCCAGTTCCCAGTGGGGGACTCATGAGAGGCAACCATACATTGATGTTTCTCTCCTTCTCTCCTTCCGTTCCCCTCTAAAGATACATAAATGAAATCTTTAAAAAAACAGCTCGGTACTAGTGTAAAAACAGGCAAAAATATAGACCAATGGAAAATAACAGAGAGCCCAGAAATAACTTCAAGTCTCTCCCATCAATTAATATTTGACAAAGGGAGAAGTAGCATAAAATGGAGCAAAAACAGTCTTTTCAAAAAAATGTTGGGAGATCTGGACAACTACATGACAAAAAATGAACTCGATCACCTACTTACCATACACCAATATAAATTCAAGGTGGATAAAAGACTTAAATATAAGTCATAACACCATAAAATTCCTGGAGGAAAACATTGACAGGAAAATCTCAGACATTCCATGCAGCAACATCTTCACTGATACATCCCCTAAACCAAGGGACATAAAGGAAAAAAAAAATTAAAAATTGGACCTCATCAAATTAAAAAGCTTCTGCATGGCTAAAGAGAGCAGCATTAAAATGAAAAGATAACCAACTGTATGGGAAAACATTTGTCAGTGATACCTGGGACAAGGGTTTCATCTCCAAAATATATAATGAACTCACTCCAAGAAGACAGAAAAAAGTTAAAACTGAGCAAAAGATGTGAACAGACACTTCTCCAAGGAAGACATACAGAGGACCCAGAGACATATGAAAAGATGCTCAGTATTGCTAGCTATCAGAGAGTTGCAAATTAAAACCACAATGAAATACCACCTCACACAGGTCAGAATGGGCATCATAAACAAATCAACAAACAAGTGTTGGAAAGGATGCAAAGAAAAGGGAATCCTCATGCACTACTGGTAGAAATGCAGACTGGTACAGCCACTGTGGAAAACAGCATGGAATTTCCTCAGAAAACTAAAAAATTAACTGCCTTTTGACCCAGCAATTCCACTGCTGGAATTACACTCTAGGAGCCCTGAAACACCGATCCAAAAGAACCTATGCACCTCAATGTTCATAGTAGCACGATTTACTATACCTGAGTGCTGGAAGTAACTTAGGGCAGATAAGAAAATAAATGGATCAAAAAACTATGGTACATTTACACAACGGAATTCTATGCAGCAGAAAAAAAGAAGTACCTCATACATTTTGCAACAGCATGGATGGTACTGTAAAGCATTATGGTAAGTGAAATAAGCCAGGCTGTGAAAGATGAATACCATATGATCTCACTTTTAACAGGAATCTAATCAACAACAACCAAAAAAACAAATAAACAAGCAAACTATAACTAAGAACACTGAAGTGAAGAACAGTCTGACAGTGACCAGAGGGGAGAGGGGAGGGAATTTCAGGGGAAAAGGGTGAAGAATTTACAGGAGAGTGGGGGGTGGGCCTACGCTATGCTGAACGGTTTCCTATACACTTCCTCGTTTCTCTTAGCCGAGCCAGCTGGCCACACAGCCAGTGGCATTGCTGAGGCTGTGGTGGAAAGGGGGTGTGCTGCCAAGACTGCAGTGCGGGGTAGGAGTGGGGGCATAGCCAAGGCTCTGGCTTGGAGCAGGCACTGAAGGAAAGTTCCATAGATAGCCACCAAGGGCCTTTTTTTGAACAAAATCCTCCCTTTCAAGCCTGCCACTCCTTATAAGCAAGCAGACAGCTTCTCAGAGCCCAACTTTCCAACCAGAATGGAGACTATCTGTGTCAGGGTCATCATGGCCCCATTCTTCTATCTTTCTAGTCATTACCCTGCTCCCTAGTTTCTCTGGTAATGACCCAGCTGGTGTCCACAGTATCAGCAGGTTAATACCACCCCTGTGTGTCTGCCCCTTCATCTTTACTCCACTCAGTGACTTCAAGCATCCAGATCCATCCTGGTGCTACTCTATCCTCCCTGTTTTCCAGGAGAGGGAGCTGTTGATCTGGCTCTCTTCCATGGATCCTGCACTAGGTGCCAGTAGGCCCTGGGTTGGGGCCTGCAGCAACCCTGGTCCTGTGCTTGTCCCAGGGACTTTACCATCCCAAATCAATCTCCTTACCATCTGTTTTTCAATATCCTCTACAATTCTGGCCTCCATCCACCATATATGCTGGGATACCATTGGCTGTTCTCTCTGTTCCTCAGAAGATTGGTTGAGTGTTCCATTTGTGTGCAGGGGGAAGTCACATATCTTTATCAATTTATTCATCAATGGACACCTAGGTAGTTTCAGTGTCTTGTCTATTGTAACTAATACTGCAATGAACATGGGGTACAGCATATTTTTTCTGGTATTTCTCCTATTTTCAAGTTAGTGGGTTTTTTTATTGTTGTTCAGGTATAGTTGTCTCCATTTTCCCACCACCACTTTCCCCAACCCCACCTAACCCCTTCTCCCACCCTCAACTCTTCCCAGCTTCAGGTTTGTCCATCTTTAGAAGACCTTTAGGTATTTTATACATGTTCCTTGACAACCTTTTCCTTTCTTTCCCCTGTCATGCCTCTCTCTCTACCCCTCTGGTTACTGTCACTTTGTTATTTAGATAAATACGCAGAAGTAAAATTTTAGGTCATATAGAATTCCTTTTTTTCTATTTTTTTATTTAACTTTTGTTCAAGTACAGTTTTCTTTCTTGTATTCCCAGCCCTGCACCCCCCCCAGTGCTCCCCACCCCCCTCCCATCTCCGCCCCCCGTCTTAGTTCTTGTCCATGTGTCCTTCATACTTATTCATGTGAGTCCATCCCCTTTTACTCTGTGCTTCTCTCCCCTCTACCCTCTGGACCCTGTCAGCACGTTCTGTATTTCAGTGTCTTTGGTTACATTTTGCTTGCTTGTTTGTTTTGTTGTTTACATTCCTGTTAAAGGTGATATCATATGGTATTTGTCTTTCACTGCCTGGCTTACTTCGCTCAGCATAATACTTTCCAGCTCCATCCATGATGTTGCAAAGGGTAGGAGCTCCTTCTTCCTTTCTGCAGCATAGAATTCCATTGTGTAAATGTACCATAGTTTTTTGATTCAGTCATCGACCAATGGGCATTTATATTTTGAGTACACTCAATGTGTTTCCAATAGTGGCAGCACTAATTTTTATTGCCACCAATGATGCACAGGGCTTTTTCCCCTTTCACTCTCTCACCAAATACATAACATTAATAAATACAAACAATAACAAAATGCAAACAATAAAAATATAAAATAACATTTGTTATTATTTGTATTTTAATATATCCACTCTGACAAGTGTGAGGTGACATTTTAAGATTGTTTCAATTTATAATTCCCTGATTAGTAATGTTGAACACTTTTTCATGCTGGTCATTTGTATGTCTTCTTTAGAAAAAATTCTCTTCATGCACCATTGCCATTTTTTATAAGATTTTCTCTATTGAGTTTTATGAAATCTTTATATTTCTTGGCTATGAACCCCTTATCAAATAAGTGATTTGCAAATGTTTTTCCCCATTCTATAGGTTTTCTTTTCAGTTTTTAATGATTTGAAACATTTCTTTGCTGCCCTTTGTTTTTTTTAACATTTTATTTACTTACTTTTAGAGAGAGGGGAAGGGAGGAGAAATAGGAAAAGAAAAATATTAGTGTGTGAGAGATACATCAATCAGTTGCCTCTTGTACACCCCCCAACTGTGGACCCTGCCTGCAACCCAGGCATGTGCCCTGACAGAGAATCAAACACGTGGGCTTTCAGTTCTCAGGCCAGTGTTCAATCCACTGACCTGCACCAGCCATAGCTGTTATCCTTTATTCTTATTCTACTACAGAGGTCTCCATTTTCCTGCCCTTTGCCAACCTTCTCCCAGCCCTAGCACCTCTTTCCCTATGGTTATCACTACCACACAATTGTCTGTGTCCATGGGTTACATATACAGTTTTTGGCTAATTTCTTTACTTTCTGTCACCTAGGCCCATCTTCCTTCTTCCCCTCTAAAAGCTGTCAGTCTGTTCCCTGTATCCATGCCTCTATTTCTATTTTGTTTGTTAGTTGATTTTCTTCATTAGATTCCACATTTAAGTGAGATCAGAAGATATTTGTTTTTGTCTGACTGGCTTATTTCACTTAGCATGTAATAACCTGGTCCATTCATGCCATTGCAAAAGGTGAGATGTCTTTTTATGACTGCATAGTATTCCATTGTGTAAATGTGCTATTGAGTTTTTATCCACTCATCTACTGATGAGCACTTGGACTTTTCCCAGATTTTTGCTATTATAAAAAATAATGCTATGACCATAAGAGTGTATATATATCTTCAAACTGATGTTTTGGTATTATTAGTGTATATCCTCAGAAGTGGTATTACTGAGTCAAAAGACAGTCCTATTTTTAATTTTTTTCAAGAAATTCAATATTTCTTTTTTCTAGAGTGGCTACACTGTTCTGCATTCCCACAAACAGTACACAAATGTTCTATTTTCTCCACATCCTCGCCAGCACTTGTTTTTTGTTGATTTATTGATGGTAGCCATTCTGGCAATTGTGAAGTGATATATCATTATAGTTTTAATTTGCATCTCTCTAATGATTAGTGACATTGAGCATTTTGTCATATATCTTTTGGCTGTCTGTATGTCCCTGTTGGAGAAGTGTTTATTTAAATCCTTTGCCCATGTTTTAACTGGGCTGTCTTCCTGGTATTGCTGAATTGTGTAAGGTAAATTCTTTACATGTTCTTTTATGGCCCTTCACTTATTATTCCTTTGCACCTCCTCTCTGGTAATTGTCAGTTTGTTCTTCATTTCAATGTCTCTGGTTGTATTTTGCTTGCTTAGTTGTTCTGTTGATTAGGTTACATTTATAGTTGAGATCATATGGCATTTCTCTGTCACAGACTGGCTTATTTTACTTAGCATATTGCTTTCCAGTTCCATCTATGCTGACAGGAAAGGTAGGAGCTTTTTTTTTTTTTTCTTCATGGTATTCCATTGTGTAAATGCACCAGATTTTTTGACCCACTCATTTACTGATGGGCGCTTAGGTTGCTTCCGTCACTTGGCTATTGCAAAGTGTGCTGCTATGAACATTAAAACGTTAGATTTATCACTAGCAAATATGTTCTTCCACACAGTGGATTCCGTTTTCATTTTGAAGATGATTTTTGTAGAAACCATTCTGCATGGCGTGGGCCCAGCTCCTACTCAGATATGCACAGGACCCATACCCATGAGTAGGTTCTCCCATGCGGAATCAGGCCTGCAATGTGCCTATGCTGCTTTGAGTCTTGTTTTTGCTAAAAACTCCCTTGTCCGGATTTGTGGTAAACATTTACTTCAAAATAACTTCCTAGAATCCATGCTAAAACTTCCCAGTATGGAGTGTAACCAGTTCAGCCACTTTTCCCTTTGCATTTGCAAATATCCTTCTTCTATGATATGATTCGCTTTAACCACCTAAAGCGAACCTGTGCATAGTAAATGAGGACCATACTGTAATGTTCTGAGAAACCCAATAAAGGCTGGTCATGGCAAGGGCCATGGCTTTTTTGCTCCCCTTGAGAGAAAAGCCATGCTGTTCATTTTCCTCCATAGAACTCGGTAGTCCTTGTGAATGTCTCTCCCCATCCACAATGTATTGGACTCCGCAAGCTGGGGTCCACATCAGGTTTCTTTAGCTGTGCAAAAGCTTTTTAGTTTTATGTAGTCCCACTTTTTAATTTTTTTCTTTTCTTCCATTATTCTAGGAGACATATCAGCAAAAATGTTCTTAGTAATTTCTGAGATTTTATTTCTTGTGTTTTCTTAGAGAAATTTTATTGTTTCATCACTTACATTTAAGTCTTTTGTCAATTTTGAGTTTATTTTTCTACATTGTGTAAGTTAGTGGTCTTGTTTAAATGTTTTGCATGTATTTGTCCAATTTTCTCAGCACCATCTCTTTCAGACTGTCTTTACCCTATTGTATGTTCTTGCTTCCTTTGCCAAATATTCACTGACAATATAGGTATGGGTTAACTTCTGGGCTCTGTGTTTTGTTCTAATTATCTATACCTGTTCTTATGCCAGTACCAGACTGTTTTAGTTACAGTGGCCTTGTAGTATAGTTTGCTATTAGGTATTGGGATGCCTCAAATTCTGTTTTTCTTTCTCAAGGTTAGCTGAGGCTATATGAGGTAATTTTGGTTCCATGTGTTTGAAATATTAGTTCCAAATCTGTGAAATATGCCATTGGTTTTTTTATGTGAATTGCTTTGAATCTTTAGATTGCTTTGGGTAGTATGGACAACTTAATGGTGTTAATTCTTCCAAACTATACTATGAACATAATATGTGCTTCCATTTATTTGTATCTTCAATATCTTATAGTCTTTTTGAGTATAGTTCTTCTACTCCCTTAATTAAATTTATTCCTGGGTACCTTATTTTTTTGGTTGCAATTATAACTGGGGTTGTTGTCTTGGTTTCTCTTTCTCATAGCTTATTGGTGATGTATAAAAATGCCACTGATTTTTGGATATTATGTATCCTAATAGTTTGATGAATTAATTTATTGGTAGCTTTTTTATGGAGTCTTTAGGGATTTCTAGGCACTAAATCATGTCATCTGCAAATAATGAGATGTTTACTTCCTCCTTTGAAATTTGGATTTAAAAAAATAAAATTTTGTACATTTTTTAAATTTCTAAATTTCTTCTTTTTCTCTGATTGCTGTGGCTAGGACTTTCAGTACTATGTTGGAGAAGAGTGGTCAAAGTGGACATCCCCATCTTGTTTCAGACTTCAGGAAAAGTCTTGGAGTTTCTTCCCTTTGAGTATGATATTGACTGTGGATTTTTCGTGTATGTCCTTTATTGTGTTGAGTTGCATTTACTCTATTTCCACTTTGCCATGGGTGTTTACTATAAATGTGTCCTGAATTTTATCAAATGCTTTTTCAGCAACTACTAATGCAATCATGTGGTATTTATCTTTCATTTTGTTTACATGGTGTATCACATTTATTGATTTGCAGATACTATACCAACCTTGCATCCCTGGAATAAATCTTAGTTGGTTAGGGTTTATGATCTTTTAAACATATTGCTGGCCAGGTTTGTTAATATTTTGTTGAGGATTTTAGCCTCTATGTTCATTGGGGATATTGACCTATAATATTTTCTCTTCACAGCGTCTTTATCTGGTTTTGGAGTTAAGATAATTCTGTCCCTATAAAATGAGCTGGGAGTTTTCCCTCTTCTTGAATTTTTAGATTAGTTTGAGAAGCATAGGTATTAGGGTATTTTGTTTTGTTTTGAAAATTTACTTGTGTAGCCACTTGGGAGAATTTTTTTTAAATCATTGTTTCAATTTCACTGGTTGTAATCTGACTATTTAGATTCTCTGTTTCTTCCTTATTCAGTTTTGGGCTCTGTGCAATGAACTTCACTAAGATGAATAAACTAATCAAAGCAATCAGGTATAAAACCAAATACATATTTCATTTGCAAATAAATTTACTTTAAGTAATATTTCAAAATGAATATTGGAATGAAAGTTTACCTTAGTTTACCGACAATAAATATGAGCCATAGATAAATTGATAAAACCAATTGAGTAATGCTTAGATTATTTTGATTTCTCTGTAGTATCCAAAATAACAATTTGGGTACAATTGATTCAGTGTATTGTCTCTCTGTTTTTGATGTTTTTTCCTGTTTTTATGATAGTCAAGAGTACATGTAATAAGTGGAAAGTTAATCTACAACTAGGTTTTCTTCTGTTTTTATAGGTTTTTAGTTTTTTGTTATGTATACTTGAGACTTCAGGTAATTAGAACTACAAAAACTGTAGAAATCATACTTTTTTATGTAGCACTTAAACAGCTTATAGGTACTTCAGAAAATTCCACTATTTTAACTGCATAGTAGGTATAGTAGGTATCCAATAAGTGTCTTTTGTAGAGGCGTACAAAAACAGTTATGTAAGAAAACAATGTTTTACACATGTATCCTGATGTATTTTGAAGTATTTGGTAGTGAAATGATACCTTAGCTAGGATTTGCTTCAAAATGCTTCACCAAGGGCTTCCAGACAAGATGGAGGTGTAGGTGGAAACATTGTGCCCCTTCCCACAACTAAGTTTAAAGACAACAAAGTTTTAGTAACAAAAGCACAGCCAAAACACAGAAAATTAAACTGTATGGAAGTCCGACAACAACAAACCATTCAGCCAGACTGTGTCACAACCCAGCGACTGGGTCTCCCAGCCCTGGTGAACACATAAGGCTCCGCCCCTCACACACAACAGGTGTGAAGAGACCAAAACATTATGACTCAAGAACAGCTCAAAACCCCAGAGCCAGTAACTCTAAGTGACCAAGAAATAGCTAACCTTTTAGATGCACAGCTCAAAACACTGGTGATCAGGATGCTCACAAAATTGGTTGATTATAGTCACAAATTAGAGGAACAAATGAAGGCTAAACTAATTGAAATGAAGGGAAATGCACAGGAAACCAATAGTGATGGAAAGGAAACTGGGACTCAAATCAAGGGAGTAGACCAGAAAGAAGAAAAAAATAACCAAACTGAAAAAAATGAAGAAACAAGAGTCCAAAAATGAGGAGAGGCTTAGGAAACTCCAGGACATCTTTAAATGGTCCAACATCCAAATTACAGGGGTACCCAAAGGGGAAGAAGAACAGCCACGAGTGGAAAACTTATTTGAACAAATAATAAAGGAGAACTTCCCCAATCTGGCAAAGGAAATAGACTTCCAGGAAGTCCAGGAAGCTCAGAGAGTCCCAAAGAAGTTGGACCCAAGAAGGAACACACAAAAGCACATCATAATTACATTAGCCAAGACTAAAATGAAGGAGAGAATCCTAGAAGCAGCAAGAGATAAGGGGTCAGTCACCTACAAAGGAGTTCCCATCAGACTGTCAGTGGATTTCTCAAAAGACACCTTACAGGCAAGAAGGGGCTGGAAAGAAGTATTCCGAGTCCTGAAATCCAAAGAACTACAGCCAAGATGGCTCTATCCAGCAAAGCTTTCATTTAGAATGGAAGGGCACATAAAGTAGTTCTCAGATAAGGTCAAGTTCAAGGAGTTCATCATCATCAAGCCCTTATTATATGAAATGTTAAAGGCATTTATCTAAGAAAAAGAAGATAAAAAATATGAACAGTGAAAGGACAGCAAACTCACAGTTATTAACAACCACACCTAAAACAAAAGCAAACTAAGAGGACAGCTAGATCAGGAGCAGAACCATAGAAATGGAAATCACATGGAGGGCTAGCAACAGGGGAGTGGGAGGAGGAGAAGGGGGAAGAAGGTACAGAGAATAAGTAGCATAGACGGTAGGTAGAAAACAGACAGTGGGGAGGGCAGGAATACTATGGGAAATACAGAACCTAAAGAACTTGTGACACATGGACATGAACAAAAAAGGGGGAATGGTGGGGGATGGGTGTTCAGGGTGGAGGGGAATGAAGGGGGGAATGGGACAACTGTAATGGCATAATCAATAAAATATATTAAAAGAAATAAAATCCTTCATCAAGCAAAATGAAATGAAGCAAACATCATGTTAATAATTATTAAATCTGTGGTTTATTTTATTATCTATTTCACATATGATTAAAATTTTTCATTATAAGAAGTTTTTTTAATGTAAGTAAATGGGGGAAAATAAATCAGTAGTATCAGCAATAAACTAACCTTTTGAGGCATTTGCTACAAAGGAGAGTAGAGAAATGGGCAGTACCTGTGGGAAAAAAAAATTATAGCTATGGCCTGAAGTTCACTTTCAGTTATTGCAGTGTATAACTTATGGGAAATAACCTTCCTGTATACATGAAAGTTTTTTTCTAGATTTCTAGTCTTTGTTTATCTTGTTATTTTCAAACACCTATTCCAAGTATGTCTCAAATACTTTAATTAAAACACAAAACAAACAAGTGAACAAAATATAACCAGAGACATAGAAATAAAGAACAAACTGACAATAACCATAGGGGAGTGGGAAGGGGAGAAAATTTTGTAGATTTTGCACCATTAGGTGCAAAGAAAGGAAAGGGTCATCAACTAACATGCATAAAGGATCTACGGAAAAAGACAATGGAAGGTCTGAGGACTTAATGTGGGAGATGGGGGTAGGTAGGACAAGGGAGAGTAATGGAAGAAAAATGGGGACAACTGTAATTGAACAATAATAAAAAAATTAAAACAGTGTGTAAATTTAAGTGCTTATATTTAAATATTTAAATTTAAGGAGGAACAATGATAATGATTTTATTTCATTCTTCAGTTCTAGTTAAAGACCAACTACACCTCCAAAAAAATCAAATGAGAAAGGAAGTGTGCATTGTTCAAACATGAATTACAATTCTGTACACTATTTATATTTTACATTCCTTCCAGAGTATTTAATTGAGATATAAGTATATTTACCTTGAAAGCTATATAAACTTATATTTTGGTTTGCTTTATCCTTTTAAACAACCTATGCAGCATGTTAACATAGATCTAGAATCTACTATGCAGAGGATGTATTCATTTTATGTCTCTTTAACTGCCCTTTTAATAAACAACCATAACTTTAATCATTTCTCTATGTGTACATTTCTCTAAAATGTACATTCTCTCTATGTACATTTTATCTTTAGCCAGAGTTGCCTAATTTTGTCCCTGTCAAAAATAGAATGAGCAGATTGTCAATAATATTTACCTGATGCTGAAAGGCAATTACCATAATTAAAGCAGTGTTCTCCAGTTAATATCAGCTGCTTCTCGATTCAATGGAAGAATTTTAACTAGGTCAGTACCTAGTGAGTTTCTTTTTCCTATTATTGACATGAAGTAAAATATTTTACAGTTAGATAAAAGACTAGTGAGTAAATAATTTTCAAGTATATAATCAAAATTTTCCAAATCAATATTAGCAGATGGGAGAAAGAAGGAAACCAAAGTGGACAAGAAGGGGAAGGAAAAGGAGAATAACAAAGAGGAAGAGCAAAAAAAAAGAACAGCAGGAGAAGAAATATGATATATCAAGAGTTGTTGATTATGTGTCTTGCCTTTTGCTACTTGACTCATGTGATTTGTAAAGTTTTGAAAGAGAACCTTCCTGGGAGGTCCAATAATACTGCAAGGACCTACATAAATTCTTGTAGTGTGCTTTAAATTATAAGGAAATGCCTACATTTTTAGTGTATGATTCATGCATTTGACAGCAGGGTTATTTTGGAATTCCAAAACTAGAAAGGTTTTATTACTGAAAAATAACTCATGGGCATGGACAGCAGTGTGGTGATTACCGGGGCGGGGGGCGGGTGGGGGAAGAAGGTGCGTGGAGGCAGAAGAGGTTATATGATGGATAAATGGTAATGCAAACCACTACAATAAAATAAACTATTAAGATAAAAAAACAAACAAACATATAAAAGAATCAAATTAGGAAAATAAATAAAACTAATTATAACTAGTAAGCAGTTTCTGAGAATTATTAAACATAATAAAGTTTAGCCTAAATGTGCTGAACATACATGGGGAAGAAGAAAAAGACCAAGTAAGTATTAAATACTCATCCACCTTTAGTGACACTCATTCTGGTCCCATATATGCCCTGAGATAAGCATGTAAGATCCAGAGCTGCTCAGTAAGTTGTCAGTGAATTCGAACTATTGGGCAAGAGTCCTTGAACTTGAGTGTCTCTGCTGGAGAAAGTGAGTGCTAGTTTCAAGTCATTTACTGAACTCCTTCTCTGCCACACATACTGGTCCTTCAAACCACTCACAGGAAAAGCTGATATGGCTGACAAAGGACCATACCCCTTGTCTAACACTAAATCCAGTTATTGTGATCTTTCCATTCTGATCACTTTCTTTTCTAGGGTTGTGAACCTACTCCCTCTTTCTCCCTTGAATTTTCTGTATGATTTAACAAAACATATGACTATCATGTTACTTTGTTTTGATAACTTTTCTGTTTTATTGGCTTATGGTAGTTTGCACACAGGTATAGAAACATTTTTAAAATTTTTAATTACCACTGTAATTCAATATCAATTTAGTTTCTGGTGTGTATTGACGCAGATCCCAGCTTGTCATGTCTGAGGCATTGTGGATGAGATACAAGACAAATTCACGTGAACTACTCTGTCCTATAAAGGAAAAGGGACAGCATGACCACTTTTTCAAGAGGAGAGCACCTCAACCCTTGCCTTGACAAGCTTTTATTGCTTTTCTGAACATATGACATGATGGTCCTCATTTACTATGCACTGATTCATTTTAGTGGTTACCTTTTACCGAAAACAAAGGAGAGGATGTCGCTAATCATATCATAGAAGAAGGATATTTGCAAATGCAAAGGGAAAAGTGGCTGAACTGGTTACACTTATCCTTGGAAGGTTTAGCATAGATTTTAGGAAGTTGCTTTGAAGATATCCAATAAACATTTTCTGCCTCAACTCAGGGTGAGGGAGTTTTAGCAAAAAACAATCAAGGAACAAGGCAGGCCTGATTCCCCATGGGAAAACCTATCCATGGGTGTGGGTCCTGTCTGGGCCCACACCACGCAGAACTATCTCCTATAGTGTATCATAGTTGATAGACATTTATATAACTTATGCAGTGATCCCTCAATAAATGTGGGGGTGACTTTGCCTGCAAGTCCCCCCATTTGCCACAGATGAAAGTAACACTACAAAGACATGATCTGTTTGGGGAGGAGAGATGGCTGATTTCTCAGAGAAAAAAGGCCCAGAGCCCCTTCCTCCAGGGGCTTTTATTGGGTTGTAATACACAGGAATACAAGCGGTAAGGATCAAAAAGTAGATAGCATTTCAAAGAAATCTCAGGGCTTAGTCTGAGTCACTGTCTGTCATGTAAGGGGGTTGTAGGAACTTTGGGAGACATACTCATTTCCTGCTCTGACCCTTATCATATGAATGAAAGCACTCTTAGCAAAGTAGGCTTCACAGGACTTTTAGGAACTCTTTCTCATGGACGATCACTCCAGATCCCGCTCTACTGGCAAGGGGCTGCACCACCTCCCCCATCATATGTTTTCAGGATTAAGTGGATTAGAGCCAGGAAGCGCTTCTCCCAGAGGACATGGGAACTTGGGCTATGTCACAATAGCTGGGGGGTGAGGGTAGATCACTCCTTCTTTGTTGCAGCCCCCCCAACAAGTCCTTCCACGAAGGCCTCCCAAGTGATTGGATCTGGCTTAGGTTGCCCCTCCTCTGAGGAGTCTTACCAGTCATGGACTAACCCACCATATTTTGGGGGCAGGGGGTGAAAGCAGAGGCAGCATTTGCTACCAAAGACAAGCTTTGTCTCCTTGTGGGTCACATTCCCGAGGTTGCCCACTCAGCCTTAACCATGAGAGGTAGTTACAGCTTCTGAAACCAGACAGAGTGGTTCCTAACAAATAAGTTCAGTGCAATACACATAGTTATCACAATATTATTGACTATATTCCCTATACCATAGTTTATGTACCCATGACCATTCTGTAACTATCAATTTGTACTTCTTAATTCCACCACCTTTTTTTCTCAGTGTCCCAAGCCCCCTTTAATTTGACAACCACCAGTTTTTTCTCTGCATCTGAAACTGTTTCTGTTTTGTCTGTTCATCACTTATTTTTGTAGATTTTGTATATAAGTGAAATTATATAATATTTGTCTTTCTTAGGTTCACCCATACTGTCACAAATGCTGAGATTTATTATTTTTTATGACTGAGTAACATTACCTCATATTTATCTACCACCTCTTCTTTACCAATGTTGTATTGTTGGACACTTGAGTTGCTTCCATATCTTAGCTATTGTAAAAAAACACTGCAATAAACATAGTGCTGCATTTTTCTCTTTGAATTAGTGCTTTCATTTCTTCAGATAAATACCCAGAACTAAATTTTCTGGAACATAAGATTTTCTATTTTTATTTTCTAAAGGAATCTCCATATTGTTTTCCATAGTGGCTGCAGCAATTTGAAAAAAATAGCAATAGTACAGAACAGTTCTTTTTTCTCCACATCTTCCCAACACATTTGTTGATTTGTTGATAGTCATGTTGACGAGTATGAGATTATGTCTCATCATGGTTTTAATTTGAAATTGTCTGATGGTTACTGACATTGAGCTTCTTTTCACATATCTTCTGGCCACCTACATGTACTCTTTGAAGAAACATCTATCCATTTTTAGTTGAGTCATTTCTATTTTTGTGTTGTTATAAGAGTTCTTTATAAATTTTGAATATCAGCCATTTCTCAGATGTATCTGAGATATACTCTGTTTTTGTCCATTTGGAAAATTGTCCATTTTGTTAGTTGTTTCCCTTGTTTTGCAAAAACTTTTTAGTTTGATGCAGTTCCATTTGTTTATTTTTTCCTTGCCTGAGGACATGTATCCAGAATTATTACTAAGAGCAATGTCCAAGAGTTTACTGAATATTGATGCTTTTAGGGGTTTTATAATTTCAAGTCTTACATTTAAGTCTGTTTTAGTTTTATTTTCATTGTTTATGCTGTTACAGTTGTTCCCCATCCTCTCTCTTTTCCAAACTCCATCCAGCCTCATTGTCTCCCTACCCCAAAGCAATCCTCATACAGTTGTCTGTGTCCTTGAGTTGTAAATAAATGCTTTTTTGTTGTTAATTCTTTCACGACCATTCATCCCATTCTTTCTCTTACTTTTTGGCCGCTATCAGTCTGTTTTGTATATTTAGAACAAGGAAGACAAAACTATGCAATGGGGTAAAGACAGACTCTTCGATAAGTTGTGTTGTGAAAACTTGATAGATTCATGAACAAAATGAAATTAGTACCATGCTGTTTTAATTACTATAACTTTGTAATATAGTTTGCGGTCAGGTAGCACAATACCTCCAACTTTGTTCTTTGTTGTCAAGATTACTGTGGCTACCCTGGGTCTTTCTTGGTTTCATATAAATTTATTCTAGCTCTGTAAAAATAATGCCATTGACATTTTGATAGGGATTGCATTGAATCTATAAGTTGCTTTGGGTAGTATGGATACTTTAATGATATTAGTTCTACCTATCTATGAACATGGCAAATGTTTTCATTTATTTGTAGCTTCATTTCTTCAATGTCTTAAAATTTTTAGAGTACAGATTTTTTACTTTTTTAGTTAAATTTATTCCTAGGTATTTGTTTTATGCAATTATAATAAGATCATTTTTTAATTTCTTACTTTCATAATTTATTATTGGTGTATAAAGTAAAATAAATTGCTGAATATTAATTTGGTATCCTGCTACTTTACTGAGGTAATTTATCAGTTCCAGTAGAGTTTTGGTGAAATCTTTAGGGTTTTTTTTTTTTTTTTTTATACTGTATCATGCCATCTGAAATAATAACAGTTTTATGTATTCTTTCCAAATTGAATGTCCTTTATTTATTCTTCTTGTGTCATTGCTGTGGCTAGAATATCCAAGAATATATTGAATACAAGTAATGAAAGTGGACATTCTTGCCTTGTTCTTGATCTTACAGAAATCACTTCTAGCTTTTTCCTGTTTAATATGTTTGCTGTAGATTTGTTATACCTGGTCTTTATTATGTTAAGGTATGCTCCCACTATTTCCAGTTTTTTTATTATAAATGTATGCTGGGTTTTGTCAAATGCTTTTTTTTGTACTTGTGAATATGGTTACATAACTTTTATGCACAATTTGTTAAGTGATGTGTCAGGTTGATTTGCAAGTATTGATCCAACCTTGCATCTCAGGAATAAATCCTACTTGATTATGACGTATGCTATTTTTAATGTGTTATGAATTTAGTTAGCTAATATTTGTTAAGGTTTTTTGCATCTATCAAAAAGGTTTTTTGCATCTTCATCAGGGCTATCAGATCACAATTTCTTTTACATGTAACATTGTTAGCTGGTTTTTGAATAAGCACAATGCTGGCCCTGTAAAATGAGCTTGGGAGCCTTTCATCCTTTCTAATTTTTTGAAAAAGTTTGAAAAGGGTAGATGTTAGTTCTTCCATGAATGTTTTAATAAATACGCCATTAAGTCATCTGGTCCAGAATATTATTGGGAGATTTCAATTACTGAACTGAATTGTTTTCTGTTTTCTCCTTGACTCAGCTTTAGAAGATTGTATGTTTCTAAGAATTTATCCATTTTTTCAAGAGTGTCCAGTTTGTGGGTATGTAGTTGAAATATTTCCTCATAATGTCTCTTCTACTTCTGCTATGTCAGTTGTCACTTCTTTTTTCATTTCTGATTTTATTTATTTGGGTAATTTGTCTTTATTTTCTTGATAAGTCTGGTTAAAGGTTAATCAACCCTATTTATCTTCTCAAAGGACCTGCTCTTCTTTACCTAAATATTTTCCTATTTTTAGGACTCTAATATGTTAATCCTCCTATGATCTTTGTTAGTTTCTTCCTTCTATAAAGAGTGCATTTTCTTTGTTTGCTAGATTACTTGAGATTTTTCTTTGTGTTGTGGTAGGATTATAATGCTATAAATTTTCATCTTAGAATTGCTTAAGATGTATCCTTCGGAGTTTGGAGTTGTTATGTTCATATTTTTTTTTTAGGGTTTATGTATTTATCTGTAGACAGAAGGGAGAGTGAGAGAAAGAGAGGGAGAGAAAGGTCTATGTGTGGTTGCCTCTCATGTGTCCCCACTGGGGACCTGGCCTGCTATCCAGGCATGTCCCCTGACTAGGAATTGAACCAGTAACTCTTTTTGCTCACAGGCAAGTGCTCAATCCACTGAGCAACACCATGCAGGTCTGTGTTTGCTTTTTCAAATTCTCACTGAGGATATATTTTTATTGATTTTAGAGAGAGCTTCAAGGGGTGGAGAATGAGAGAGAGAGAGAGAAATGAAAGAGAGAGAGAGAAACATTGATGTGAGAAACAAACATTGATCAGCTGCTTCTTGTGCATGCCCCAACCAGGGAATCAAACCCACAACCCACATAACTGACAGGATATATGCACTGACTGGGAATAGAATGAAAATACTTTGGTATATGGGATGATGCTCCAAACAAATGAGCCACCTGACCAGACCTGTATTTGTATTTTAATTTGTCTGAAGTTATGTTTTGATTTCTTTAATTCATGCATTGAATGAATTAATTCATTTATTGTTTAGTAACATATTATTTAGACTCTATGTTTTTGTGTTGGACTGTTTTATTCTTCTAATTGATTTCTAGTTGTATAGCATGTAAGTTGAGGATATGATTGATATAATTTCAACATTCTCAAATTAATTGAGATTTGTTTTGTGACCTTGTTACCGAACAAGGGTCCGGGGGGCCAATACTTGGCCAACCGAGGGATGCCAAAAACTGCTTCAGAAAACAGGGGTCCCTCCCAAGGATGGTATACTAATATCTATTGGGCTTTTCTGTCCGCCGCCAATTGGAAAGACATCTCTCAATGCCAGACATTTGTGAAAAGGAAAGGAAATGTTTATTTAATGCTATTCAGGCCTAATGCCTTCATTAAAATATCAAAGTCTTTAAGGGTATACACCTACACACCCCCACACACAGCACTCCCTTCTCCCACTGTCCCAACTCTGGGTACCGTAAATCAGGAAAAGAGCACACATCCGTTTTTTCAGGTTGCTGGCACTGTGAGCTGTGTCACCTGTCCAGGCAGGATCTCCAATTAATCCAAAGTCATGTGGCACCTTCCACTGGCAAGAGTTCTTTGTACCAAGTTCCAGTCAAAGTCTCTCCTGCTTTCCAGGCCACTCGGCTAAAAGGAGCACCCCAGAGCAGCACGGGCCTCTTCTACCAAAGCCGCACTCCACCGAAAACTCATCTTTCTTCTTCACGTGGCCACAGGGATCTCCATTCTGGCAAAGTTGCCTGGTCTTCTCTTTCACCAGGCCAAGAGGGGGTCTGCACTCTGCTGAAACCGTGTGGCTCTCTCTCCTAATGGCTACAGGGGTCTACATCTTTCCAAAACAGCGTGGCTCTCCCCCTCACCTGGCCAAGAGGGGGTCCTCATTCTGCTAAAGCCACATGCCTCTCACACAGGCACTCTCTCTGAGCATCAGCCTCCAGTTACAGCCTGGGTAGCAGCCACTCACTTCTCCCTGGCTCCAAACTTGGCCACAGCTATTTAACATATCTATGAAACCAATTAAAGGTTATAGATATGTTAAATGACCATTCCAGAGGTTAGCTGCAAAACTGTTGCTATGCAAAACAGCTCTCAATGGCCCTGCTCCATTTGTCCCTTCCCCCAACTGACACCTGGGTGGGGTGAGGACATCTTAATAATATTTCCTCCAATATTCCTATACACTCTGAGTTCTGGACACCATTCCAAATCTTTTCTGGGCACCCCCCTTGGCTACACTCTGTATCAACCTGACATGTGGTCTGTATTAGATCATATTTCATGTCCATTTGAAAGTGTATATTCTGCTTTTTTGCATTGAAATGCTCAAAAAATTAATTAATTCAATGGTATAATGTGCCATTTAAGGTCATCATTTTCACATTGATTTTCTCTTGATACAGGGTACAGCTGGAGAGGGGGCAGAGAAAGATTTGGAATGATGTCCAGAACTCAAAGTGTATAGGAATATTGGAGGAAATATTATTAAGATGTCCTCACCCCACCAGGTGTCAGTTGGGGGAAGGGACAAATGGAGCAGGGCCATTGAGAGCTGTTTTGCATAGCAACAGTTTTGCAGCTAACCTCTGGAATGGTTATTTAACATACCTATAACCTTTAATTGGTTTCATAGATATGTTAAATAGCTGTGGCCAAGTTTGGAGCCAGGGAGAAGTGAGTGGCTTCTACCCAGAATGTAACTGGGGGTTGTTGCTCTGAGACAGTGCCTGTGTGAGAGGCATGTGGCTTTAGCAGAGTGAGGACCCCCTCTTGGCCAGGTGAGGGGGAGAGCCACGCTGTTTTGGAAAGATGTAGACCCCTGTAGCCATTAGAGAGAGAGAGCCACGTGGTTTCAGCAGATTTAGGGCACCCTTCTTCTAGTCATGAAAGAGAGAGTCATGTGGTTTTGCCAGAGTTAGGAACCCCTCTTTCCCAGACAGAAAAGGGAAAACCATGCAGCTTTGCCAGAATGGAGATCCCTGTAGACAGGTGAAAAACAAAGACACGCTTTTGGTGGAGTGCAGCTTTGATAGAAGAGGCCAACACGGCTTTGGGGTGCCCCCTTTGGCCAAGTGGCCTGGAAAGCAGGAGAGACTTTGACTGGAACTTGGTACAAAAAACTCTTGCCAGTGGAAGGTGCCACATGACTTTGGATTAATTGGAGATCCTGCCTAGACAGGTGACACAGCTCACAGTGCCAGTGACCTGAAAAATGGATGTGTGCTCTTTTCCTGATTTACGGTACCCAGAGTTGGGGCAGTGGGAGAAGGGAGTGTTCTCTGTGTGTGTGTGTGTGTGTGTGTTTGGTGTATACCCTTAAAGACTTTGATATTTTAATGAAGGCATTAGGCCTGAATAGCANTCATGTCCATTTGAAAGTGTATATTCTGCTTTTTTGCATTGAAATGCTCAAAAAATTAATTAATTCAATGGTATAATGTGCCATTTAAGGTCATCATTTTCACATTGATTTTCTCTTGATACAGGGTACAGCTTGGGAGGGGCCCCTGTTTGCTGTAGCAGTTTTTTGGCATCCTTCGGTGGGCCAAGTACTGCCCCCCACCTTGGACCCCTGTTCGGTAACACTCTCTGGAGGACCAATTCATTGATAGCAATGGGATGTTAAATTTTCTTATTATGACTATATTACTATTGATTTCTCCCTTTAAGTCTAATATTTGCTTTTATGCATTTTGGTGCTTCTACATTTTGTAACTAAATGTTCACAGGTATTATGTCCTCTTTTTATATTGATCCTTTTATCATTATAAACGTTTTTGTTTTTTATTATAGCCTTTGTTTTGAAGTCTATTTTTTCTGATATGTGTTGTTTTCCAGACTTATTTTATTTTCATTTTTGTAAAGTATCTTTTTCTAGGATACTTCTAGTTTCTGTGTATCTTTTGATCTGAAGTGGGTTTATTGTAAAAAACATATTTATGGGTCTTATTTTCTTATACATTTATCCACCTTGTTTCTTTAGATTTTAATAGGTGATTTAATATTTGATAAGCATTAAGTTATTGTCATTTTATCACTCATATTTATATTTCTTCTTCTTAAAGAATCCCCATGAATATTTCTTGCAATCCTGGTTTGATAGCAATGAAGTTATTTAGCTTATTCTTGTCTGGAATCTCTGTATGCCTCCTTTGATTCTTAGTGACAGCCTTTCTAGGTAGAGTAATCTCAGTCTTAGGTTTTTGGTTTTCATAGTGTTGAATATTTCATGCAGATACATGCTGGCCTGCAAGGGTTCTGTTGAGAAATCAGCTGGCAGTGTTATTGGAGCAATCTTGTAGCTTTATCTCCTTCTGCTGCTCTTAATTTTTTTTCTCTGTCTTTTACCTTTGGCATTTTAATTATGATTTACTTTCTTGTGGATGTCTTTGTGTTCAAATTTTTTGAGACTCTGTGCTTTATGGTCTTGTATGTATATTTTCTTCACCTGGTTAGAAAATTTTTCTCCCATTATTTCTTCAGATAGGATTTTACCCTCCTTCTCTCTCCTCCCTAAGACCCCTATGATGTAAATATTGCTATGCTTCTTATTGTCCTTGATGTCTATTAAACTATTCTCTCTCTCTGTCTCTCTCTTTCTTTTGCGATTGGGTGATTTCTGTTACTGTGTTTTCTATATACTAATTCAATTATCTCAATAGTGTAATCTGTTGTTGATTTCTTCTAGGATATTCTTCATTATAGTTATTGTATTATTTTATTCTAACTCAAGGGTGTCATAACCTTTGACATCTCTAGGCCACATTGGAAGAAAAAGAGTTGTCTTGGGCCATGTACTAAATACACAAACTCTAGCAAAAACTGATGCACAAAAAAAAAAGGTTCATGCATTATTTTTGTGATAACTGCCTCCACAGATAAGCAAAATAGTCCTCACATAATAACCCTAGTTATGCAGAGCCCCTTTTGATAATCTTAAAATCATAGAGTAGGTCCAAAATTTGTGATTGCTAGATAAGAGAAAAATGGCAGTGGAGTAGGATGGAGCAACTCCAGTTCTCGTACCCCTGGGAGAAAACTGTGGCAGATCTACTGAGGAACAGTGCAATCAATTCCCCAACCAACAGTTCCCCAGGGTTTATAAAAATAAGAGACTAGAGACAGTGATGGACCAGACAACTACAGGTCGGTGGTGTCTCAGGGATGTGCAAAGGATGGAGGTGCCCGGGCCTGCAGCTGGTGCATAACGGCCCTAGAGCCACAGCTGCCTTAGCGGTCGGGGCACAGAGGCTTCCGTCTGTGCCCAGCAACAGGGGCATCTGCCACTGAGGACTCATCAGGAGGCTGGCACCCCTGAGTAAAGTCAAGGGCAGTGGCAGCAGGACTGGCAGCCCTTGGCTGCCATGTAAAGACCTCGGAGCTGCTGCTGCCGCAGCAGTCAGGGCCCAGAGGCTTCTGTCTGCACCCAGCTATGGGGTGTGTGCCACAGAGGACTCATCCAGAGCCTGGCACCTGTGAGTAAAGACAAAAGCAGCAGTAGCAGGTCCAGTGGCCATCGGCCAGCCTGTAATGCCTCGGAGCCACTGCTGCAACAGCGGTCAGGACCAAGAGGCTTCCGTCTGTGCCCAGCAACAGGGGCATCTGCCACAGAGGAATCATTGGGAGCCCGGCACCCAGTAGAACCTTGGGCCAGTTGTGGGGTCCTTGGAAGAGATCTGGCTCCATTCTTCCCCATCTAGGCAGGACTGGGTGGCAGAACCCTGTCTACCTAGGTTTGCAGGGAGGATGGCAAGGAGAGGGGGCCATGTTCAGTTGCGATCTCTGTGGTTGCCAGCCGACCAGCCCGTCAGCCCAGGTATTTGAGAGGAGCATTGTCCTAACCAGTCAGGTTGGGGATTGGGCTGGGCTGAGAGGCAGGCTATCTGGAGAAGTTTTTATTGGAAAGTGGACTGAGGTGTTCTCCTGTGAAGGCAGCTTGACTTGCTTCCCACCCAGCCACAGGACTGAGAAGGACCAGTGGCAAAACCTGTGGGACCAAGAGAGCCTATTGGGTGGGCGGGAGCCCGCACCACAGTCAGGTAGCCTGGCTGGCACGCGGGTGTGCACCTGGGCCTACAACCAGCCCACAGAGGGGTCCAGCTGAAACCAGAAAAAACGGATTGGACAGAATGAAACCAGCAAGGGAGGGTTGTTTTTTTTTTAATTTTTTTTAACTTTTTTTCAGTAATCATATATTTTTTTAATTTTATTGCTGTATTATCTTTCAATACTTTGTTCCTCTCCTTTCTTTTTTCCTGTTTAGTCCTTCTTCCTTTCATCCCAAACTTATTGCTTTTTCCTCACTTCTCCTAACCTTTTTTTATGTTTGTTTGTTTGTTTGTTTGTTGCTTTCTATACCACTGTAAAAACTACACAACACATCTCTCGGGTCTTAGCCCACTTTACAGGTTCCTGAATTCTATTACTGTAGTGATTAACTCTACTTGCTCACATGCTACACCTATTTACTATTCTTTACCTTCAGCTTACCTCAAAATCTAACCATCCGCAACCTCACTGCATTCTAGATAAAACTCACAAGCCTTGCCTCCCAGAAAGAGACTTATCTTTGGTCTATCCTGGCATAAAACTGGCACGTTGGGGTGAAGATAACACTTAAAACTATATATAGCCTAAACATATTCTATCTCTTCTCTACTGGGTGTGACTGTAAATTGATAAAGTACTCATAAACTACTCCTGCTGTCATAAACCATTTTGCCTTCCCCTCCAGGTGATCACAGCACACAAAGAAAGAAGTAGGTGGAAGCAGAGAACATCAAGATACCTGCAGGAGACTGCACCACTGAATTTCACAGGTATTCTACCACAGAAGTTCACACTATAAATCCAGGGAGTCAGAACAGATCAATTTCAGAAGCTGAGGCTAACAAGAATAGTCTCATAAACAATGGGAAGACAAAGAAACAATCCGCAAATGAGAGAAAAGGTGGAAGTCTCAGAAATAATGTTAGATGAAAGAGAGGCAAGTCAGCTATCAGATATTGAATTCAAAGCACTAGTTATCAGGAAACTCAAAGTGCTCAAAATGAGCTACGAGAAAGTAGAGGGGAGCTACAATGTGCTCTCCACAAACTATATAAAAATGAAAGAGGAAATAGAAATTATCAGCAAAAGCCAAGAGGAAATGAAGAATACAATTTCGGAACTGAAGAACACAGTAGAAGGAATGAAAAGCAGGATCGGTGAGACAGAAGATCGGATCAGCGAGTTGGAGGACACACTAGAAAGAATCTCCCAGAAAGAGGTAGAAAGAGAAAAGAGGCTCAAAAAGAATGAAGAGGGATTAAGAGAAATGCAAGACAATATGAGACATAATGATATCTGAATAATAGGAATACCAAAAGGAGAAAAAGAAGAACAAGGGATAAAAAAACAATTTGAAAGAGTAATGATGGAAAATTTTCCGAATGTGATGAGAGAAAAAGTTACACGAATCCAGGAATCACAGAGAGTCCCATTCAAGAGAAAAACAAAGAGGCCCACTTCAAGACACATCATCATTCAAATGGCAAAATTCCAAGACAAACAGAAAACCTTAAAGGCAGCAAGGGAGAAAAAGGAAGTAATATACAAGGGAACCCCAATAAGGTTAGGTACTGACTTCTCAATGGAAACACTCCAAGCAAGAAGTGAATGGCAAGAAATATTCCAAGTAATGAGAACCAGAGGCCTACAATCAAGGCTACTTTACCCAGCAAAGTTCTCAATCAAGATAGAAGGCCAAATAGAGAGCTTCCAAGACAAAAGAAGTCTAAAAGTATATGCCTCCAACAAACCAGGTCAACAAGAAATATTAAAATGACTGTGTTAAGGGAAGGAAGGAAAAGAGAGAGAGAGGAACTGTGGTACAAAAATGGCAATGAATAAGTACCTATCAATAATAACCTTAAATGTAAATGGATTACATACTTCAATCAAAAGACATAGAATAGCTGAATGGATAAGAAAGCATGACCCACACATATGCTGCCTACAGGAGACCCAAATCAGGACAAAAGACCATCACAGACTAAAAGTGAAAGGCTGGAAACAAATTTTCCAAGCAAATGGTCAAGAAAATAAAAGCCAGGGTAGCAATTCTAATATCAGACAAAATAAAGTTCAAAAAAAAGGTCCATAAAGAGAGACCCAGAAGGTCACTTCATCATACTCAAGGGAAGAATCCACCAAGAAGACATTAACATCATAAATATATATGCACCCAACATAGCAGCACCCAAATATATAAGAAAAATCCTAAGGGATGTCAAGAAAGATATTGACAGCAACACAATTATAGTAGGGGACTTTAACACCCCACTGTCAAAAGTGGAGAGTTCCTCCAAACAAAATATCAACAAAGATATAGCTGCACTAAGCAACTATATGAAATGGGCTTGACTGATATATATAGAGAGCCCTTCATCCCAAAGAAGCTAAATACACATTTTTTTCAAATGCACATGGAACATTTTCAAAGATAGACCACATGATAGGAAACAAACAGAGCCTCAACAAATTCAAGAAAATTGAAATCATACCAAGCATTTTCTCTGACCACAAGGGAGTGAAATTAGAAACCAACCCCACAGGAAAAAAAAACAAAACACCCAAAATCATGAAGACTGAATGGTATGCTATGAAACAACGAATGGGTCAAGATTCAAATTAGGGAAGCAATAAAAGTTTCTGGAAACAAATGAAATTGAACTCAAAACCACCCAAAACTTATGGGACACATCACAGGCAGTCCAGAGAGGGAAGTTCATAGCAATACAGGCTTACCTAAAGAAGACAGAAACATTTCAAACAAACAACCTAACCCTACACCTCCAAGAACTCAAAAAACAACAACAAACAGCCCGGAGCAAGGGGAAGGAAGGAAATAACCAAGATCAGAGCAGAATTAAATGACATAGAGACTAAAAGCACAATTCTAAGGATCAATTAATCCAAGAGTTGTTTTTTTCAAAAGATAAACAAAATAGACAAGCCTTTAAGTAGGCTCATTAAGAAAAAATAAAGAGGCCCCAAATAAACACAATCAGAAATGAAAGAGGAGAAATCACAACTGATACCACAGAAATAGAAGGGATTGTAAGAAATCACTATGAAAAACTGTATGCCAGAATATTGGAAACCTAGGTGAAATGGACAAATTTCTAGAAAAAAAATATAATCTTCCAAAACTCAATGAAGAAGAAGATTAAAGCCCGAACAGACCAATAAAAGCAGATGAAATTGAAGCAGTAATCAAAAGACTCCCATCACACAAAAGCCCAGGACAGATAGTTTCACAGGAGAATTCTCCAAACACTTAAGAAAGAGCTAACCCCTCTTCTTCAGAGACTATTCCAAAAAATCCAAAATGATGGGAAACTCCCAAACTTTTTTTATGAAGCCAGCATCATCCTAATACCAAAACCAGATAGAGACACAACGAAAAAAGAAAAGTTCAGGCCAATATAGCCAATGAACAGAGATGCTAAAATCCTCAACAAAATATTCGCAAATCACATCCAACAATACATGGAAGAGATCATACACCACGACCAAGTGGGATTTATCCCAGGGATGCAAGGATGGTTCAATATCTGCAAATCAGTAAATGTAATACATCACATAAACAAAACCAAAGACAAAAACTACATGATCATATCAATAGATGCAGAAAAAACTTTTGATAAGGTACACCACCCATTTATGATAAAGGTACTCAGCAAAGTGGGAATAGAGGGAGCATCCCTCAATATAATAAAGGCCATATGTGAAAACCCTACAGATAACATCATACTCAATGGGCAAAACCTAAAATCTTTTCCACTAAGATCAGGAACAAGACAAGGTTGCCCACTTTCATCACTTCTATTCAATATAGTATTGGAAATTTTAGCCACAGTGATGAGAGAAGAAAGTGAAATAAAAGACATCCAAATCAGAAAGGAGGAAACAAAACTGCCACTGTTTGCAGATGACATGAGTGTACATGGAAAATCCTATAGACTCTACCAGAGAACTGCTCAAACTAATAAATGAATTTGGCAAAACAACAGGATACAAAGTCAATATCCAGAAATCAAAGGCATTTTTGTATACTAACAATGAAACAGCAAAAGCAGAAATCAGGAAAAAAATCCCATTTGATATAGCAATAAGAAAAATAAAATACCTAGGAATTAACCTAACAAAGGAGGTGAAAGACCTATATGCAGAAAAGTACACAACACTGAAGAAAGAAATCAAGGAAGACACACACAATTGAAAACATATACCGTGTTTATGGATTGGAAGAATTAACATCATCAAAATGTCTATACAACCCAAAGCAATTTACAGATTCAATGCAATACCTATTAAAGTACCAATGGCATAGTTCACAGACATAGAACAAACACTTCAAAAATTTATATGCAACCATAAAAAGCCCCGAATAACAACTGCAATTTTGAGAAAGAAGAACAAAGTAGGAGGGATCACAATACTTGATATCAAACTGTATTACAAGGCCACTGTAATCAAAACAGCCTGGTACTGGCATAAAAACAGGCCCATAGACTAATGGAACAGAATAGAGAACCCAGAAATAAACCCAACTCTCTACAGTCAATTAATATTCAACAAAGGGGGCAGTAACATAAAATGGGGTAAAGATAGCCTCTTCAACAAATGGTGTTTGGAGAACTGGAGAGATACTTGCAAAGAAATGAAACTTGAGCACCAACTTACAGCATACACCATCATAAATTTCTAACACCACAAAAGTCCTAGAGGAGAACATTGGCAGGAAAATATGACATATTTCACGCAGTGACATTTTTACTGATATGTCCCCTAGAGCAAGGAAAATAAAGGAAAGAATAAACAAATGAGATCTCATCAAACTTAAAAGCTTTTGTGCTGCTAAGGAAAACAGCATTAAAATAAAAAGACAACCAACTGTATGGGAAAACATATTTGCCAATGATTCCTCAGACAAAGGTTTAATCCCCAAAATATACAAAGAACTCCCACGACTTCACTCTAAGAAGACAACTAACCCAAATAAAAAATGGGGAAAGGACTTGAACAGACACTTCTCCAAGGAAGACATACAGAGGATTCAGAGACATATGAAAAGATGCTCAGTATTGCTTGCTATCAGAGAGATGCAAACTAAAACCACAATGAGATACCACTTTACACCGATGAGAATGGCTGTCATAAAGAAAGCAACAAACAAGAAATATTGGAGAGGTTGTGGGGAAAAGGATACTCTAGTCCACTGTTGGTGGGATTGCAGTCTGGTAAAACCACTATGGAAAACAGTATGAAATATTCGCAGAAAACTAAAATTGGACTTGCCTTTTGACCCAGAAATTCCACTGCTGGGATTGTGTCCTAAGAACCCTAAAACACCAATCCCAAAGAACCTATGCACCCCAATGTTCATAGCAGCACAATTTACCATAGCCAAGGGTTGAAAGAAAGCTAGCTCCCTGTCAGTAAATGAATGGATCAAAAAACTATGGTACATATACACAATGGAATTCTATGCAGCAGAGAGAAAGGAGCTCCTACCTTTTGCAACATCATGGATGGAAGTGGAAAGCATTATACTGAGTGAAATAAGCCAGGTGTTGAAGGACAAATACCATATGATCACACCTTTAACAGGAAGCTAAATAACAAAACAAACAAGCAAGCAAAATATAACCAAAGACACTGAAATAGAGAACAGGTTGAAAGTGACCTTGGGGGAGAGGGGAGGGAATTTCAGGGGAAATAGCAGAGGGATTTGGAGGAACAAATATAAAGGATATATGGACAACAAATAAGAAGGCTGGAAATGGGAGGGAGGAGGGAATACACTGAGTGGGATGGGATGGGAATAATAGAAAACTGTACTTGAAAAATAATTAAATAAATTTAAAAAATAAAAATAAAAATACTGTTGAAAAAATTTTGCCACTATTTGCAGATTATATGGTACTCTATATATAGCTTTTAATTTTTTTAGATTTATTTAATTATTGTTCAAGTACAGTTTTCTGTCTTATGTTCCCAGCCCTACCCACACCCCCCAGGGCTCCCTACCTCCCTCCCATTTCCACCCCCCACCTTAGTTATTGTCCATGTGTCCTTTATACTTTTTCCTATGAATCCTTCCCTTTTACCCCTGTGATTCTCTCCCTTCTCCCCTCTGGTCCCTGTCATCCTGTCCTGTATTTCAGTGTCTTTGGTCATATTTTGCTTGCTTGCTTGTTTGTTCTGTTGTTTAGGTTCCTGATAAAGTTGAAGTCATATGGTATTTGTCTTTCACTCCCTAACTTATTTCACTCAGCAGAATGTTTTTAAGTTCCATCCACGATGTTGCAAAGGGTAGTAGTTCATTCTTTCTTTCTGCTGCATAGAATCCCATTGTGTAAATGTATTACAGTTTTTGAATTCATTCACTTACCAATGGGCATCTAGGTTGCTTCCAACTCTTGGCTATTGTAAATTGTGCTGCTATGAACACTGGGGTGCATAGGTTCTTTTAGATTGGTGCTTAGTGTTCTTAGGATATACTTCTAACAGCGGAATTGCTGGGTCAAAAGGCAGATTCATTTTTAGCTTTTTTAGAAAATTCCATACTGTTTTCCATAAGAGTTGTACCAGTCTGCAATCCCATTAATAGTGAAGCAGGGTCCCCTTTTCTCCACAACCTCTTCAACATGTGTTGTTTGTTGCTTTGTTTATGATGGCTCTTCTGACCGGTGTAAAGTGGTATCTCATTGTGGTTTGTATTTGAATCTCTGTGATAGTTAGCGATATTGGGCATCTTTTCCTGTGCCTCTGGATCCTCTGTATTCAGGTATCAAAGACATTTTTGTATACTAACAAAGAATCAGCAGAAGCAGAAATATATAGAATTTCTTTAAAAATTCATCACAATTGACTGAATTAATAAAATGATTCATAAGAAACAAAATGTAAAAGTACAGAAATCTGACACATTGATACATTATATTAAAACAGGAAGAACAGGTAAAGAAGACAATTCCATTGACAAGTGCGTAAAAAAGAAAGAATTGCCTCTAAATTGACAACAACAAAGAGGTGAAAGACCTGTACTCTCAAGATTATAGAACATTGAAGAAATAAATTAAAATTAGCACACCAAAAATGGAAGAATAAACAATTCCTTTATATTAGAAATATAAAACTGTCATAGTTATGATATCTCCCAAAGCATTTAATTGGTTCAACTGAAATTCTGTCAAACTACTATGCACTTTCTTCTCAGAAAGGAAAATCTTAAAATTTATTTGGAACAAGAAATGCCTTAAATAATCAAATAAGTTTAGAGAAGAAAGAATAAAGTGGTAGGTGTCACTCTCCATGTTCTCAAACAATATTATAAAGCTGCTCAGTTTTGACTTTTGAAATTGGCATTTCAAAACAGAAAGGTATTGGCACAAAACAGACACTTAAAGCATTAGAACAGTATAAAATGTCCAGCATTAAACCCTCTTACATGAACAACTAACGTATGACAGAGAAGATAAAGATATACACTGCTGAGTTGACAGACTTTTCAACAGCTCATCCTGGCTAAACAGAATATACATAATCAACAAAAACTGAATACTCTCTTACATCATATTAAAAATAAGATTAAATTGATACCAACCTTGCCAACCTTTCCACATTTTCATCTGAAAATGCCAGAACTGTTTCTCTCTTATCTACATCTGCTTGCCCTCCAGTAGAAGTTAGCACCCCACTGTTCCCTGCCTCACAGATAATGCTATATCCACCCACCACTTTTTTCCTTCCAACAGACTCCATTTCTACCTATATTCCCTGCTTTCCAAATAATGTCAGGCATAATTTAGTTTCCTTGTGTTTTAACTTATGCCATGTGTAGGGTAAATGGAGGCAGTTTGGCTTCCTCACCCAGGTATCTGGGCAACTAAGAGAAGTAGTTTCCCATAACCTTGAGAATGAGCCTGAAAAGTATTGTTCTCATAGCCTTGAGACTTGGTCCACAGCTTTGTCCCCACAGCCTTGAAAGGGCTTGCATGCATTGTATGAAGCTCTGTTGTATTATTCTTTTGGCACCTTTCTGGATTTCTCTATAATCTAGTATTTTAGGATTTAGAGAATCCCTGTAGGTTACATGCTGGGTGATGAGAAAAATGCAGTGGGCCATACTGGGTGCCATGCTGGGGTGCAACACAAAGGGGATGGGTGACAATCAGAGGGATATACAGCTTAAAGTGGGTGTGCTTTGACTTCTCTTGGATAAAGGCATGTCAGACATCTCAATGGCTCCCTGAATTATCTTCTGTTTGCATGAATCTCATGAAACTGTGTATCCTGGAATGATCACAACACACGAGTCATATCATATATAGTTGATTCAGTGAAACACATTCAAAATAGTACCAGTTATCTCATGGGGCATTATACTTATTCACTGCCCTGAAAGATCTTTGATCTGACTGTAGAACAGACAAAAATCAAGACCAGATAAAGACCATCTCAAATTCCTTAAAAATTTAATTCTACCTCTTTTTCAAATTCTCAAGGTCAACAAGCCAGTGAGGAAAAAAACAGATAACTTTTCATGGGGGACTGAAATTTATTTAATTGAAAGCTCAGAGCAGGCTCAGCAGTATATACGGCAAGACCAGGTACTAGGTAAGCACTTGCCATGGCTGATCCAGTTGATTCTACCAAAATAGTACAAGGTTTGCTTTCTAACACCCACTTTGTATATAAGCAGACTGAGCTTGAGCCTCGGAGAGATAAGAGATATTCCTAGGACACAACCTGGTGTTGGTAAGAGTCACATGGTACCAAGGATGTGGCCAATGCTCACACAGTAAAAAGCTAGTCTAGTATACATTGTACTGCACTAAATACCAGGCAAATGAACAGGTAGGTCTCCATTTTTAAAATGTTTTGACAGGGGTATGCTGCTACCATGGACATTATGAAAATAGTCTGTATTATGCATTCTAAAAGGATCCTCAAGATGACAGCCAGATGTCACCTTCATATTTAGTTAAACAAAAAAGGGACATAATGTAAACAACATTACCAAAAAAACACTAAAAAAATGACAATGTGGAGCTCCTACAGGAACTGCAAGTTTTTCAGGGCCACATGTATAAAGACAAGGTGTCCAAACTGAAACAGTTTCTGACCTTTAAATGAGCTATCATGAGATAGTTGATGAAGAGGAATTATAAGATCATTCTTTTCAAGGCATTTTTTTTAGCTTAGGAAAAAGGGACTTCCCTTGTTCCTAAGTAGGAATAGTCTGTATAAAGAACATTTTCTCAGTGACTACACAACAAATAACCCAAATGCAGGAATGGAACAAGGCAGACTTACATATATCAAATGGTTCTTAAGATCATTCGCGCCAGCACTTAGAACTGCCAAAATTCTGGTATCACCACATTCCTTCCGAGCTACCTAGGCTTGGCCTCCCTTGCCATGAAGTGACAGGATCTGGAGAATTTTATGCCTCTGCAATTTAAAGACAGTGTACAGGAAACACACTTTAGAAGTGTACAGTGACCCCACTTGATTTTTTTAAATGCACCAATCATTGTTTTTATTTAACCAAGCTTTGATGTCTTCATTGTAGAAATTTCAGACCTAGTAAAAACAAATACTTGGACATTTAAGGAAGAAATATGACCCTTCCCAGGGAAAGTATGTGATCGCATGACTTGTAAAATAAAAACATCTGTGCCCTGGCTGGTGTAGCTCAGTGGATTGAGCATGGGCCTGCGAACCAGACGATCGCGGTTCGATTCCCAGTCAGGGCACATGCCTGGGTTGCAGGCCAGTTCCCCCCAGGGGCCAGTTCCCTGCAGGGGATGCACGAGAAGCAACCATACATTGATGTTTCTCTTCCTCTCTCCTTCCCTTCCCCTCTAAAGAAAATAAATAAAATATTTAAAAAAAAACATCTATACACTGGTAAATGGCTGACATCTGCACAAAATATTTGTAAAATATAGTGCACATTAATAACTGTGATAGTATTGGACAATTTGAAACTATGAGGATTGGGTTTGAAACAGTTATAAATTTCAAGTGAGGCTTTATTCAAAAAACAACCACCACCAGAGACAATTGGTGGCAATGTCATGGGCACAGAATTTTTAGTTCAAATTTGGCTGTAGCTGTGAAACACACAAATATATTACATACACATATATTTTTACCTGCAGATTTGTTTCACTGTAAGTCTTTCTTCAGGCAAGCTGTGGCATGTGTTAACAGCTCAAATTTGTCTTCAAAAGTCACAATTTGAAGTCTAAAGGCCCTTTACCTCCCAGTGAGCATGCATTTGGAGTAATACTTTTTAGGGAAATAATGTTAAGTGAATTAACTTTGGGGGGGTCTTAATCCAATAACAGTGGAGCCTTTACCAAATGGTCAGGTCACAAAGAAGCATAGAGGAAATACCTTGGAACAAGAAGATTAAACACACTTACCTGCAAGAAAAGGAAAGAGTCCTTAGGAGAAAACAGTACACCCCACAACCTGATCTCAAAATTTGAGGTTCCAGAACTATAAGTAAAAAAAGTATGTTGTTTATACCCACCAACATGGCACTACATTTTGGCAGCACAAGCAAAGTAATATTCCTTATTAGGAGACAATTTAGATACTGTTGGTAGAACTGGTGACATGGCAAGTGAATATAATCTAGTTGGGGTCTACTGGCATTGTTAGATTGTGACCCTGAGAAAAATGCTCTCCCTTGTGGGAATTCATGAAAATAAGTCATGTCACAGATTCTGACTTGATGTGTCTCGGTTTCTTATGTGATAAGTTGTACAAAAACAGCTGGAATAGCTTAATCACATATGTCATTATTGTGTATAAATGATGCTATAAAGTGTGATAGTGTGCACATGTCTGAGAAGGACTGAAAGGACAGTGGAGATGACTAATACACAAACACAGATCCACAAAACTATAGCCAAATGCAGGATGCAATGGCTTGCTGTGAAGTCAAACATTTCATTTTAACTAATATTCCAACAAATATGTGAACACTGACTTTGTACACTTTCATTTATCAGCTGGTAGTAGAGAGAAAGATGCTCAGATTCCATTGGGAGTGGGAGGGAGTGAGACCTAGTGTGAGGCTCTGGGAGTGTCCCAAGGATTGCACAGACTGGAATCTGGGATAAGATGATAAGATCACCCTTGTCATCTTAAGATTTGGGCTCTACAGAACTGTGCTCACTGTCATCTCTGACAGGTTTTGACTGCTGGTTTGGTGAACCTGCCACCTGTCCAAGCCGACAGAGAATTTGTACCTGTCTAACTGTCCTCCATGAATTTCTGTGTGAAGCTTTGTAAAGATGTTGTCTGGTATTCAGTCAAGTAACACTAGGGGGCTGCCTGGGCATCACCGCAGATTGGAACACCACCATAATTTTTAAAATGCATTCTTATCAGAAAAACTACGGATACCTTAAACATTAAGACAAACAAAGGACACCTCAGTAGCTCAGAATTATAAGAATGTAGAGTAGCTGGCTCTCCACCACTCCCTTAATATTCTGCAATCCATGACTCTAGGTACACAACTGGCAGACCCAGCAGGGTTCCTCAATATATAACAAATGCTTCTGACCAGAAAAGTCACCCACTTCTCTTGACATTTTCCCCATAAAACAACACACAAAAAATGGCAATGGCTTCAATGCTGCCCACGTGGGATCACAGTAACAGCCTAAGCTACCTGAGAATACTCACAGATAAATGAGCAAACTTGTTAGAGGGGGAGCTAGATTCAGTGTTTATAATTAGGGAAAGAGTTTTATAGTGGCTTTTCCCAAAAGACACATCCTGAGAAAGTGTGAAGACAGTTGGCAAACATTTTGATCCCTCAACCTTCTTCAGTAAACTTGATATGAATCTGCCTCTAGAATGTGGGCACATACCAGATTTCTGTTTTGTTCTCTCAATGAGGAGGTGAGCTATTTTTTTAACGTTTTTATTTTTATTTATTTTTTTAAGATTTTATTTATTTATCTTAGAGGGGAAGGGAAGGAGAGAGAGAGAGAGAGAGAGAGAGAGAGAGAGAGAGAGAGAGAGAGAGAGAGAGAGATTAATGTATGTTTGCCTCTCATTCGTCCCCTGCCAGGAACCGGGAACTGGGAACTGGCCTGCAACCTGTGCCCTGACTGGAAATTGAACCGCGATTGTGTGGTTCACAGGCCTGTGCTCAATCCACTGAGCTACACCAGCCAGGGCTGATTTTTTTAAGTTGCATTAACTGGGTGCCTTTGTCCAATTAGACTTCACTGAAAGTTTCTCAGATACTTGATCTGTCACTCGTGGGCCCTCCATTAATATTTAAATTCATTAGACACAGCTTTTCCACAGATCCCTAGGAAGGTAACAAAGGTCCCAGGTTTCATAAGAAAAAGCTGAGTACAAACACTTGTTTTGTGATCACATTAGTGCCATTGTGTTCCTTTGGGGTCTCAAGTGACCCAACTGGCTTAATGGGGATGAGGACTGGAACTACTTTCTAGAGATATTGTCATAGATGTATGACATAGAAACAAAAAGCTGAGGTGTGGTGTTACATATTTGGTGGAAAACCTCAGATGTGGCAATATTTCCCCCCCAAAAGTAAAATGTAGCTAGAAATACTAATTAAGTTAGGTCTGAGATTTATCAATATAATTTTGGAAACATCATACTACCCTGGGAAACATTTTTGGTACTCATCTTTATGGGTTTAACATTAAGAAAACATCTAAATGCTATTACTTCTGCTGTATACCTTTCCATGGACTCCTGTTATACTTTGAATAGACCTTGTGCTCATATCCACCTACATGATGTGCAGTCTACATAATGGTTTCCCATGGATGCTGTCTACTGATATGAACATTGTGTGTTCATAGTGGTTTTTAACTAGCTTCTTTACAATAAAGCCAAATGATGTGACATCACATATATGTTCCAAGTAGAAACAATGTCATCCTGGTCAAGTGGCTCAGTTGGTTGCAACATCATGTCATCACCAATATGTTGCTTGTTTAGTCCCCAGTCAGGGCACCTAACTGGGTTGCGGGTTCAATTCCTGATGAGGGAAGGTATATGCAAAGGAATTGATCAAAGTCTCTCTCTCACATCAATGTTTTCTGTCTCTTTGTTTCTCTCTCTCTTCCTCCCTCCCTCTCTGAAAAATAAATAAAATATATCTTTGTGTGAAGATTTTTTAAAAATTATTTTTGAAAATGTCACCTTATACTTATTTACTTCTTTGAATACTATACTTATATTTCTCTACTTTTTTCAACCTCTCTCTCTCTCTCTCGTTTTATATATATATATATATATATATATATATATATATATATATATATATATATATATAGGGGCTTGGTATATTACAGTCATGTATTCATTTTTGTGGACAAATGTTACTAAATGCCCTACCATGCAGAAGGCATCACCAAAAATACAAGTGGTCTGACCTAAAATGTTGATGATTAACATGTAACAGGAGCCCAAACACTGGTGCACATGAAGTATTACTCTGTGTTATATTTTTCAGATTCTTTATATACATTTCATGATTGGAAACACTGAAGCCTGTTGATGTGGCCTCTCCTTGGGATCAGATGTGTATTCCTTATGACATCTGCTAAAAAACTCTGAGGTGCTAAATTTTCTGATGTTACTTTAATCAACATTTTGTGAGGGAGATAATGAGTTTCAGAAGAATAGAAATGTTCAGAGCAGGGCCTAGGGGCCAGTAACCTGAGAGACAGTGGGTATACCAGTTTTAGAAAAATCATTTAAGGAGGTTTCACCTGAACAAGTTCGGTCTTCAGCCACAATGGAAGTCTGCAAACACAGGTGTTCTTCACAGTCCAGTCCTCAGGTTCTGAAGGAAAAGGAGCTGAATGAAAGATAATTATAGGGAGAGGGTAATCACTGAAAATGAGGATCAAAACTAGCATAAATAAAAAACGATGTGATTTAACCATACCTGACATCAATTGGAAAACGGAATATATGCAGGAATGGAGTCAGTTGGTGGAAAAAGAGAGGTGGGTGGTCTAGATTTTTCTGTGAGGCTGAGATCAGTGTGATGCTGACTTCTGCAGGAAGGCAGGAAGAGGTAGGTAAGAGGGAAGTATGTCTGGTGTCAGCAGAAAATATAGAAGAGTTGGGTAGAGCTGTTATCAGTTTAAATTTATTTTGGTGTATTATGTAAGAATGTAGACGTTTTATTGCATGCATAAATTTTGGTTTTCTAATACAAGTTTTTGAAAAGTTTCTCAACTCTTCAGTGTATATCTTTACTTTCTCTCTCATGGATTACTTGTTCAGGCAAGAGGGCATAGTTCTGAATTATTTATACTCTTCCACTTATTTAGAGGTCTGTTTGTATAAATACATTTCTGTTTCAATACTTTATTATAGTATTAAATTATTATTATACTTTCATTATCTATTATATATAATTATACATACATAAATTATACATATAATTTATATTATATATTTATTAAAGTACTATTATACTTTTATAGAACAGTTTGAGAACACAGAGTATGATATCTCCAACATCATTTTTTCTTCTCCAGATATATTTGGCTATTTAAAGTATTTGCAGTTCCATATACATTTTAAGGTTTGTTTTTCTTCTAAAAAGTAGTTTCATAAAGTTTGAATTAAATTAATAGCTTTGGGAAGTATTGCAATTATACCAATTTAATCTTCCCATTGTATGGGAATGATTCATTTTTCCTTTTTTGTGTGTTCTTTTCACTTTGTCTCTTCAATATCCTTTAAATTTGTGAGTACAGGCCTTCACCTCTTTGTTTATTCCAGTTCACAGGCATTTATTTCTTTTCCACACAATTGGAAATGGGATTATTTTATTTACTTATTCTTTCATTGTTTATTAGTGCTATGAATGTGACAGATTTCTGTACAATTAGTTTGCATTTTATTCTTATGAACTATTTTATTAATTCTATTATTTTTATTGAATCATTTAAGAAATTTTGGATAGGTGGCAAGATGGCAAATGAGTGAATGGAAGCCACACTAACCTCCCCCCAAGACCAATCTGGAATTACAAGTAAATTGTGGAGACATTACCCAGAATAAACAACTTAACTATAGTGAAAAAGAATCCTTACAACCTCAGATATACAGAAAAAAATTGTCTTTGGCACAATCTCTGTGGTAAGGAGTGCATTGGAGACCTGGGAGGGCTTGCTGGGTGCCCAAAGTTGCAGCACTTGAGGGATACTTAAGCAGCAGATTAGACCCACCCTAAGAAGAATGGGGTCTAAATCTTAAGCTGGGATCCCCAGTTTAGAACACCAGAGCCAAAAAGTATACAGATAACCTGCAATGAAAAATGGCAGAGTTGGCTCTGCCGGAGAGAGATGGCTGGAGATGCAGAGAGCTCTTAAAAGATCAATGCGTGAATTTTCATTTGCTTACTTACCTGGGTTCCAGCAAAGCAGGAAATGATTGGCGTGGAGATGCCTGAGGAGGACTGGAGATGGAAACTTTGGGGAGAGTGCAGAGAGTGTACCCACAGGGAACCCACTGCTGACTCAGCTCCAAAGGCCCAGAGCCAATGTGCTCAGGTAGACCACTCTCCCTCTGAGCATAAGCAGCCTGAGGGAAAACAACAGCCCAGTCCCTTGGATCTCTGTTTCTAAAGCCTAACTGCAGAGTACAGAGAGACTAAATTAATAAGAAAAGCAGTCAGCCACAGATGTAAGGCCCTAGCAAAATGCAGGCAGAGAGGGCTAGACAGGCTTGAGGAGAGACTAGGGATGAAGGCATGGAGGAGAGAGCTGAGCGACTGGCCAGTGGGATCCCAGTGCTGCATAGTCTCTCATACATCAGCAGCGATCCTGTTCAGGCAGACCCTTTTCCTCCCAGCAGCAGCAGCAGCCTGAGGGGAAACAATAGCCCCAACCTCTGGAGTAATTCTGTTCTGCCCTATGGGGCTTCATCCAGACTGCCCAGTGCAAAGTAACATATTAACAACTGAAAGAGACAACAATAGACAGCAGATCTCTGGCAGCATCAGAGCAGGCTTCCTAAGGTCAGACAGGGTCGACATCTAACACCATTAGAGGTGGCTCCAGAAAGCAAAAAAACAGTTCTAAGTACTAAAGGCTACTGAGAAAAAGTGACTTTGTTCTTCTCCATGATTAGTGATGTATTCTTTCCCGCAGTGCTCTTCAATATCCAATTCTTGTCCAGCAACTTTGCGCATAATAAGTCATTACAAATTATACCATAGTATTTTCTCTCCTTTCTTATAATAGCTTTAATCTCTTTACATTCTTATTTTACTTATTCATTTGCCATTGATCTGGAGATTGCAATGGGAGATACTTTTGTGGAAATGGGTTTGTTTCCTGGGCCAAAACAATTGATAGATTGAACAGAGTTCCTATCAAGGCACCAAACACATATTCCACAGATATAGAACAAACATTTAAAAATTATATAAAACCCAAAACAACCCAAAATAGCTGCAGAAGTTTTCAGAAAGAGGAACAAAGTAGAAGGGCAAACTATATAAGGCCACATTTTCAAAACGCACTGGTACAGGCATAAGAACTGACATATACCAATGGAACAGATTACAGAGCCCAGAAATAAACCCAACTCTCTGGCCAACAAATACTTGACAAAGTGGGCAGAAGCATAAAATGGGGTAAAAAGAACATCTTCAACAAATAACACTGGGAGAGATGGAAAACTACATGCCAAAAAATGAAACTTGATCTCCAACTTAAAGCACACACAAAAATAAATTCACACTGGATAAAAAACAACTATAAGTCATGACACCATAAAGATCCTAGAGGAGAACATAGTGGGGAAAATCTAAGAAATTCCACACAGACATATTTTCACCAGCATGTCCCCTAGAGCAAGAAAAGAATAAAGAAATGGGATCTCATCAAAATGAAAAGCCTCTGGCAGCTAAAGAAAACAGTTTTAAAATAAAAAGAAAACCAACTATATGAGAAAACTTATTAGCCAATGATACCCCTGACAAGGGTTTGATCTCCAGAATGTATAAAGAAGTTATGACTCAATGACAGAAAAACATTCAACCCAATTAAGAAATGGGAAAAGCACTTGAACAGACACTTCCCCAAGGAGGACATACAGAAGGCCCAGAGATGTATGGAAAGATGCTCAGCATCACTAGCCATCAAAGAGATGCAAATTAAAACCACAGTGAAATACCACTTCACACCTGATAGAAAGGCCATCATAAACAAATCAACAAATGACAACTGTTGATGAGGATGTGGAGAAAATGTAACCCTAGTGCACTGTTGGTAGGAATGCAGACTGATAAAGTCACTGTGGAAAACAGTATGAAATTTCCTCAGAAAAATAAAAATGGAACTGCTGTTTGTCCTGGCAATTTCACTTCTTGGATTACATCCTAAGAAACCTGAAACACCAATTCAAAAAACCCTGTGCAGTCCAATATTTACAGCAGCACAATTCAGAACAGCCAAGTGCTGAAAACAACCTAGGTGCCCAGCAGTAAATGGATGGATCAAAAAACAGTGGTACACTTACATGATAGAATTCTACGAAGCAGAAAGAAGGAGCTTCTACCTTTTGTGACAGTACGCATGCAACTGGAGAGCATTATGCTAAGCAAAATAATCCAGGCAGTGAGGGAAAAATACCATATGATCTCACCTCTAACAGGAACATAAACAAAAGAAAAAAGAAAACAAAATATATCTGGAGATATTGAAATTAAGAAAAATCTAACAATAGCCAGGTGGAAGGAGGCAATGATAGTCGGGGGAAGTTTTCAGGAACTATTATAAAGGACACATGGACTAAATGAAGGGGGAGGGCGGAAGCAAGGGAGGGAGGAGGGTTTGTCTATGGTGTGAGACAATGTTGGTGAGGAAATGCAGACAACTGTAATTGAGGAACAATAAAATTTAAAGATTTTTAAAGTAATTTAAAATTTTTCAAAGAATGCTAATAGAAGGAAAGAGCTAAGCTTGATAACTGGTATGCATAACAGCCTCATAGCTCACAAAATACTCAATTGTGAAATTATTTTTAAAAAAAATCTAAAGATGAAAACTATGTCAAGACTTCCAAGATGGTGATGGAGCACATTTGTTGATTTGCTTATGATGGCCTTTCTATCAGGTGTGAAGTGGTATTTCACTGTGGTTTTAATTTGCATCTCTTTGATGGCTAGTGATGCTGAGCATCTTTCCATACATCTCTGGGCCTTCTGTATGTCCTCCTTGGGGAAGTGTCTGTTCAAGTGCTTTTCCCATTTCTTAATTGGGTTGAATGTTTTTCTGTCATTGAGTCATAACTTCTTTATACATTCTGGAGATCAAACCCTTGTCAGGGGTATCATTGGCTAATAAGTTTTCTCATATAGTTGGTTTTCTTTTTATTTTAAAACTGTTTTCTTTAGCTGCCAGAGGCTTTTCATTTTGATGAGATCCCATTTCTTTATTCTTTTCTTGCTCTAGGGGACATGCTGGTGAAAATATGTCTGTGTGGAATTTCTTAGATTTTCCCCACTATGTTCTCCTCTAGGATCTTTATGGTGTCATGACTTATAGTTGTTTTTTATCCAGTGTGAATTTATTTTTGTGTGTGCTTTAAGTTGGAGATCAAGTTTCATTTTTTGGCATGTAGTTTTCCATCTCTCCCAGTGTTATTTGTTGAAGATGTTCTTTTTACCCCATTTTATGCTTCTGCCCACTTTGTCAAGTATTTGTTGGCCAGAGAGTTGGGTTTATTTCTGGGCTCTGTAATCTGTTCCATTGGTATATGTCAGTTCTTATGCCTGTACCAGTGCGTTTTGAAAATGTGGCCTTATATAGTTTGCCCTTCTACTTTGTTCCTCTTTCTGAAAACTTCTGCAGCTATTTTGGGTTGTTTTGGGTTTTATATAATTTTTAAATGTTTGTTCTGTGAAATATGGAGTGGATTCCATTTTCCTGTACACATGGGAGAAAATTCTGGCCAATCTATGGAAGAACAGTGCAAACAGCCAACAGTTCTCCAGCATATATGAAAGTAAGAGACCAGAAATTGTAATGGACACTGAAAAAACAGACAGTAAGGTGGCGGCTGCAGTAGAGTCTCAGGGACAGGAGCAAAGACAGGAGCAGCAGCGGCCTCAGCCAGCACCCAAGGTCCAGAGCCCAGTGCCTGGCACCTGGCACGCCTCAACGGGTGCCCAGCGTCCAGCTCCCGGTGAGTCTACCATGGACTTTTTGGGAGCCCTTGGCCTGCCAAAGGGTCCTTGGGAGAGAGTTGGGTTATCGGCTTCCTCCCTCCCTGGCCAAGTAAGGTTGGGCACTGGGAGAGATCTGTTTGCTTGAGTTTGCAGAGAGGGTACTAAGGACAAAGGGCCTAGATCAACCAAGGACTCAGTGATCACCAGCTTGGGAGAATTGAGAGGCATAGTGTCAGGTTCTGACTCCGATAGTCACAGGTCTGGCAGGGGAATTAGGCTGTGCTGAGAGACAGGGTTTCTAAAGGAGAAAGTTTGGGAAAATAAACTGAAGGATTCTCTGAGACAGCCAGTTGGCCTGCTCCCCACCCAGCCTGGCAGAATACCCAAAATTGGGTGGAGGGCCTGGAGTTCCCCCACAGAACTGGGACAGGTCTGCGCCCAAACCCGCGGGACCCAAGCAGCCTGGCAGGCCTGCACGCATGCACACCCCACAGCATAGCCCACGGTAATGACCCCAGGGAAAGAGTGCTATTAGGAAGGCCTAGATCTCCTTTGTGGGGTGCTGTGGAGAGGTGTCAGGTTGGCTCTTGAGAGAGGGCTTGCAGAAAGTCCACAGCAATTGCCCCTCAGCCTGCTGAAGCCAGAAAAACTGGTTTGGCAAGTTTGAAACCAATAAGAGATGGGGGGGGTTGTTTTTGTTTTTAAGTAATCTTTTATATTTTTAATTTTATTATTGTTTTATCTTTCAATATTTTTTCCTCTCTATTCTTCTTTCCTGTTTTATTCCTGCTTCCATTCTTTCCAAACTTATCTTTTTTCCTCCCTTCTCCTGCCATTTTTTTCTTTTACCCACAAGTACCGCAAACAACTTGGAACTGCGAAAAGAACAGACTTGGACCCAAAGAGGGGGCATCCCAACAGTAGAGGCAGAAAGACAAATTTCACTTTGCTATAACAGAGAAACCACAAGTTACTGCATATTTGTATTATTATTATTATTATTATTATTATTGTTACTTTCATTATTCTCACTTCTTTTACATTTTGATAGTATCTATATACTCCTCCTCTTTCTGTATAGGCTGCTATGTCTTGGTTGGTTATACTGTATCATTTCAAAGGTTTCTCCTGTTTTCTCCTCCACAGTGTATTGCTAATTTTATATACTTCATGCCACTTGTTTTTCTTTAACACACTACCCCAAGTTTTATATCCCCTATTCATATTATCCAGATCACATAAAGTCTTTCATATGATTGTTGCTCTAATATTATCATGAATAATAGTTGTTCTATACAACTGTAAATACTTCACAACACATCTCCTGGGTCTCAGTCTACTTCACAGTTTCCTGAATTCTATTACTGGATTAATTAACACTATTTGCTCACACACTACACCTATTTACTGTCCTTTACTCCCACCTTGCCTCAGAATTTGACCACCTGCAAACTCACTGCTTTCAAGATCCAACACACAAGGCTTCCCTCCCCAATAAGAGACTTATCTTTGTTCGTCCTCTCTTAAAAGTGGCAAGTTGGATTGGATATTACGTTTACAACTATAAATAGTCTAAAGAACTTCTATCTCTTCTCTACCAGCTGTGACTGTAAATATCATAAAATATTCTCCCACTGTAATAAACCATTTTGCCTCCTCCTCCAACTGATCTCACACACACACACACACATGCACACACACAAAGAGTAGGTGGAAGTGGACAACACCAGGATACCCAAAGAAAACTGTGCCACTGAATTTCACAGGTATTCTACCACAGAAGTTCACACCATAAAATGAAGGAGTAAGAACAGATCAATTTAAGAAGCTGAGGCTAACAAGATGAGTCTCGCAAACAATGGAAAGACAAAGAAACAATCCCCAAATGAAAGGAAAAAAGGAAACCTCAGAAAGAATGCTAAATGAAAGGAAGTCAACTATTGTCAAGTCAACTATCAGATATTGAATTCAAAGCACTGAATATCAGGAATTTTAAAGAGCTCACAATGAGCTACGAGAAACTACAGTGTAGTTACAGTGAAATCACTGCAAACTATATTAACAAGAAAATGAAATAGAAACCATCAGCAAGGGCCAAGAGAAAATGAAGAATACAATTTCTGAACTAAAGAACACAGTAGAAGGAATCAAAAGCAGTATCAATGAAGCAAAGACTGGATCAGTGAGTTGGAAGACAAAGTAGAAAAAACTCCCAGAAAGAGCATGAAAGGGAAAAGAGGCTCAGAAAGAATGAAGAGGGATTAAGAGAAATGCAAGACAATATGAAATGTAATAAGAGGAATAAGAGGGAGAAGCAGAAGCAGAAGCAGAAGAAGAACAGGGATAAAAAACCTATGTGAAAAAGCAATGATGGAAAATTTCCCTAATTTGATGAGAGAAAAAGTCACACAAATCCAGGAATCACAGAGAGTCCCAATAAAAAGGAACCCAAAGAGGCCCACTTCAAGACATATCATCATTAAAATGGCGAAATTCCCAGATAAAGAGACAATCTTAAAGGAAGCAAGGGAGAAACAGAAAGTAACATACAAAGGAGCCCCAATAAGGTTAGCTACTGACTTCTCAATGAAAACGCTCCAAGCAAGAAGAGAATGGCAAGAAATATTTCAAGTAATGAGAACCAGAGGACTACAACCAAGGCTACTTTAACAAGCAAGGCTCTCTATCAAGATACAGGGCCAAATAAAGAGCTTCCAAGACACAAGAATTTTAAAAGAATATGCCTTCACCAAACCAGGTCTGAAAGAAATGCTAAAAGGGCTGCTTTAAGGAAAGTAAGGAACAGAGAAAAAAATAGAGAGGAACTCTGGTACAAAAATGGGAATGAATAAGTACCTATCAATAATAACCTTAAATGTAAATGGATTAAGTGCTCCAATCAAAAGACATAGAATAGCTGAATGAATAAGAAAGCATGACCCACACATATGCTGCCTACAAGAAACCCACTTCAGGGAAAAATACCTACACAGACTAAAAGTAAAGGGATTGAAATGAGTTTTCCAAGCAAACAAACAGGGGGGAAAAAGCCGGGGTAGCAATTCTAATATCAGACAAAATATATTCTTTTAAAAAAGCCATAAAGAGAGACCCAGAAGGTCACTTCATAATACTCAAAAGAAGAATCTACCAAGAAGACATTAATATCATAAATATATATACACCCAACATAGGATCACCCAAATATATAAAGAAAATCTTAGAGGACTTCAAGAAAGATATTGACAGCAACACAATTATAGTAGGGGATTTTAACACCCCACTGTAAAAAATGGACAGATCTTCCAAACAAAACATCAACAAAGATATTGTGGCATTAAACACTGACATGAATGAAATGGACTTAACTGATATATATAGAGACTTTCATCCCAAAACAACTAAATGCACATTCTTTTCAAATGCACATGGAACATTTTCAAAGATAAACCACATGATAGGACACAAAACTAGCTTCAACAAATTCAAGAAAGTTGAATTCATATCAAGCATTTTCTATGACCACAAGGGAATGAAACTGGAAACAAACCCCAAAGGAATAAAGCCCAAACACACAAAATCATGGAGCTTGAATATAATGATATTAAACAATGAATGGGTAAAGAATGAAATTAGGGAAGAAATCAAAAAGTTTCTGGAAACAAATGAAAATGAACTCAAAACAATCCAAAACTTATTGGACACAGTGAAGGCAGTCCTGAGAGGGAAGTTCATACCAATACAGGTTTACCTAAAGAAGATAGAAACATTTCAAACAAAGAAACTAACCTGACACCTGCAAGAACTTGAGGAACAACAACAAAGACAGCCCAGAGCAACGAGAAGGAAGGAAATAACCAAGATCAGAGCACAATTAAATTACATAGAGACTGAAAGCACAATTCTGTCAAGGAATCCAGGAGTTGGTTTTTTTGAAAAGATAAACAAAATTGACAAGCCTTTAAGTAGGCTAATTAAGAAAAGAAGAGAGAGGACCCAGATAAACACAATCAGAAATGAAAGAGGATAGATTACAACTGACACCACAGAAATAGAAGGATTTGTAAGAAATTACTATGAAGAACTGTATGCCAATAAATTTGAAAATGTGATTGAAATGGACAAATTTCTAGAAAAATATAATCTTCGAAAGCACAATAAAGAAGGAGCAGGAAGCCTGAACAGACCAGTAACAGCAGGCAAAATTGAAGCAGTAATAAAAAAAATCTTATCACAAAAAAGCACTGGACAAGATAGATTCATAGGAGAATTCTACAAAGTATTTAAGGAAGAGCTAACCCCTATTCTCACAGACTATTCTAAAAAATCCAAATTGATGGAAAACTCCCAAACTTTTTTTTTTCTGAAGCCAGTATCATCCTAATTCCAAAACCAGATAGAGACACAACAAAGAAAGAAAACTTCAAGCCAATATTGCTGATGAACACAGATGCTAAATCCCTCAACAAAATATTCACAAATAGCACCAACAATACATTAAAAACATCATACACCATGACCAAGTGGAATTCATCCCAGGGATACAAGGATGGATCAACAATATTCCCAAATCAGTAAATGTAATACATCACATAAACAAAACAAAGACAAAAATTACATGATCATATCAATAGATGTGGAGAAGGCATTTGGTAAGGTGCAATGCCCATTTATGATAAAAACTCTCAGCAAAGTGGGAAAAGATGGAGCATTCCTCAATATAATAAAGGCCATATATGAAAGACCTACAGCCAACATCATACACAAGGGGCAAAAACTAAGTGGAAAAACTCTTTTCCACTAAGGTCAGGAAGAAGACAAGGTTGTCCACTTTCACAACTTCTATTCAATATAGTATTGCAAGTTTTAGCCACAGTGATCAGACAAGAAAAGGAAATGAAAGGCATCCAAATCAGAAAGGAGGAAACAAAACTGTAATTGTTTGCAGATTACATGATAGTGTACATCGAAAATCCTATAGATTCTACCCAACCACTGCTCAACCTAATGAATGAATTTGGCAAAATAAGTGGATAAAAAGTCAATCCAGAAATCAATGGCATTTTTTATATATGAACAATGCAACAGCAAAAGCATAAATTAAGAAAAAATCCCATTTGATATAGCAAAAAATATATATCTGTGAATAATTCTAACCAAGAAGTAAAAGACCTGTATACAGAAAAGTACACAACACTGAAGAAAGAAATCAAGGAAGACACAAAAACATGGAAACATATACCGTGTTCATGAACAGGAAGAATTAACATCATCAAAATGTCCATACTACTCAAAGCAATTTACAGATTCAATTCAATACCTATTAAAGTACCAATGGCATATTTCAGAGACATAAAACAAACACTTCAGAAATTTATATGAAACTATAAACGACCCCGAATAGCAGCTGCAATTTTGAGAAAGAAGAACAAGGTAGGAGGGAACACAATGTCGGATACCAAAGTATATTACAAGGCCACTGTAACCAAAACAGCCTGGTACTGGCACAAAAACACAGACCAATGGAACAGAACAGAGATCCCAGAAATAAACTCAAGTCTCTACAGGCAATTAATAATTGACAAAGAGGGCAGTAACATAAAATGGAATAAAAATACCAACTTCAGCATATGGTGTTGGGAGAACTGGACAGCTACGTGCAAAAAAAAAATGAAACTTGAGCACCGACTTACACCATATACCAAAAAGAATTCAAGGTGGATAAAAAATTTAAAAATAAGCCATGGCACCATTAAAGTCCTAGAGGAGAACATTGGCAGGAAAATCTCAGATATTTCATGCCACAACATTTTACCGATATGTCCCCTAGAGCAAGGAACATAAAGGAAAGAAAAACAAACGGGATCTCATCAAAATAAAAAAGCTTCTGTATGGCTAAAAAAAAAACAGTATTAAAATAAAAAGAGAACCAACTGTATGAGAAAACAGATTTGCCAATGATACCTCAGAAAAAGGTTTAACCTCCAATATATAAAAAGAACTTACTCGAATGCACACTAAGAAGACAAGCAACCCAATTAGAAAATGGGCAAAGGACTTCAACAGACACTTTTCCAAGGAAGACATACAGAGGATTCAGAGACACATGAAAAGATGCTCAATATCACTAGCTATCAGAGAGATCCAAGTTAAAACCACAATGAGATACCACTTTACACCAGTCAGAATGGCCATCATAAACAAAGCAACAAATTACAAATGTTGAAGAGGTTGTGGGGAAAAGGGGACCCTAGTTCATTGTTGGTGGGATTGCAGACTGGTACAACCAGTATAAACAAACACTATGGAATTATCTCAGAAAACTAGAAATGGACCTGCCTTTTGACCCAGCAATTCCACTGCTGGGATTATATCCTAAGAACAATAAAACACCCATCCAAAAGAACCAATGCACACCGATGTTCATTGCAGTACAATTTATAATAGCCAATAATTGGAAGCAACCTAAATGCCCATCAGTAAGTGAATGGATCAAAAAACTATGGTACATTTACACAATGGAATTCTATGCAACAGAATGAAAGAAGGAGCTCCTACCCTTTGCAACAGCATGGACCGAACTGGAAAAAAATTATGCTGAGTGAAATAAGCCAGGTGGTGAAAGAAAAATACCATATGATGTCACCTTTAACAGGAACCTAAACAACAAAACAAGCAAGCAAAATATGACAAAAGCCACTGAAATTCAGAAGAGGCTGACAGGGACCAGAGGGGAGAGGGGAGAGAATTTCAGGTCAAAAGAAGAAGGATTCACAGAAACTAGTATAAAGGACACATGGAGAACAAGTAAGCGGGGCAGAAATGGGAGGGAGGTGGGGAGAATGGGGGGTGGGCTGGGATGAAAGTGGGGGATGGAAAACTTTACTTGAACAATAATTAAATAAAAACAACATTAAAAAATAAAAGGGGAGGACCTACTGTCCAATTGGTCAGGTGGTGGAGGGACAGACTCATCATACCTTTAAAAATCTTTTTAAAGAAAGAAGAAGAAGTCATGAGTCCTTCTCTGCCAAAACAGATTTTGTGCCGTATTTACCTATAATTTTCTGAATGACAATGTATTGCTTTATACTCCACTTGAAAAACATTTTCAGGAAGAGGAGCCAAAGGTACCTTACCCTCAGGTTTTATAGAGAAATCCTTTAGGAGATGGCACTTGGCAGGGTCCTCTAATCTTTTAACTTGGGGAAGAAGTTATGCTTCGGTTTACTTCGCAAAAGGAGGTTTCCAAATGCCAGTGAAGTGGGTGAAGCTTTATCACTGTAAAGGCTTCTCTGGATGTGAACCACCCCCACCATTAGACTCTCTCCATTCAGACTGTGGCAAACTGTGTGTCATCCACCTGAAGAGGAATTCCTGGAGAGGAATTCAACATCACCTTAGGACTTTTTTTTACAAAGTTAAAGAGAAAAATCAATAAACTGCAGCTGGAGCTATTTCAGCAGCTGCAGGACATTCAATGCCTAACTAAGAAGGACCTGGTTGAGACCCTCCGTGAAAATGTTGGCTGCTTGAACGACGAAACTTGATTTGATGGACTTCTTCTGAAAATGTGGGTCTTTGGATCTGCTGGTTGTTTGCATATTCTAAAAATGCTTTGTGTACTTCGATGCAGTTACAATTTATTTTCTAGGGTCGGTTTGTGAAAGAGAGCAGCAGGTGGAAAACTTTTAGGAATTCAAACCAAACAGAAGGAAAGAGATTAGTGGATCCCCTTCTCAGGACAGGAGAAGGTAGCTCAACACCCATGTGGGAAAGCAGTTTGTGATAAGTCAGCATGCAAGACTACACCCAAAATGAGGTATGCTTGTGGGTGATCAGGCCTGCTTTGTGCTTAGGGTACCTTGTGATTTGCATTTCCTGAAGTTTGTGCTAATCCTCCCCAAAATGGAAATGCAACCAGATATGTTAGTTATCTTATTCCCTTGTATTTGCATCTTTTCTCAGAGGGGTGATCTCAGGAGCTTGGGTGTTGGCAGCTCGTGGACTCCTCCTTGTCTAAATCTGTATGTGTGCTTTATGCTGAATATGGAAGTTGTTTTCTGGTGACTGCATGAGAAAACACAGCATAGTAGGTTTCACAGGCCAAACAGCTACATTCCTTTCATAAAGAGAAAAGAAGGAGTTGTGAAATGCTCTGCCTTGTTTCAGGTAGTTTAACAGCTTCCCACAGATTAGGATGAGAGAGTAAACTCCTGAACGAAAGCCACAGGAGACAAAGCTTGTCTCTGCTAGCAAATGTGGCCTCTGCTTCATCCCGGGCCCAAAAAGCAGGGTCAGATACTCAGAGACAGGTAAGACTCCACAGAGGAGAAGGAAGCTAACACAGGGTGGATGCTTTGGAGGCCATCATAGGAAGACTCAGGGTGCTGCAGCCAAGAGGGAGTAATGGACCCTCACCCCACAGCTATAGCCCAGTCCCCTTGTAGTCTAAGAGGAGCATTTTCTGGCTGTAATCTAATGAAGCCCAAGCACCCGTGATTGGGGAGGCAGTGCAGCCCCTTACCGGCTAGAGCAGGATCTGGGGTGATCTGGCATCAGAAAGAATTTCTAACAATCCTGTGAAGCCGGCTTTGATAAGTTGCTTTTAGTTAAATGACAAAGGCTAGCACAGAAAATGAGTTTTCCCAAAGTTCTGTAGCCTTTTGGGTGATAGATCCAGACTTAGAAGCTGACTTAATGGTTCTCTGTATACTATCTTCTATTTACTGCCTGATGAAGAGTAATAAGTTGATCCTGAAGTCCTGTGCAAAATCAACCCCAGTAAAAGCTTCTCTAGGAAAGAGTATGCACTCACTCTCATTGAGAGGTTTGCCAGGCCACTCCCAGTCTCTCAGTATTTGAGAGAGTTGCCTGGCCACTCAAAGGCACTCCCCATTTGACGGAGTAGCAGTTCAGTGTCTTCCCTTTTCCCACACAGGACACTGAAGTTTCTGTAAATTTCCCATTTACAGAAATTAAATCTCAATGACTAAATTCTCAAATAACTTGGAAACAAGATGTCACTCATCGTGCTATCCTTGGAAAATTCAAACACGTACATATTTTCTTTAATTCTTACTCTGATGAGCTATGTGCATCTCTTCTCAGAGGACAACCTACAATCCAAACTGTCAGGCCGTGGTGGAACAGTCTCAGCACAAATGTAAGAATCTTTTAAAAATAAAATTAAGGGGAAGACATGGGTCCTCCCCCACCAAAATCGCTACTGTGCCATGTTTACCTATAATTTTCTAAATTACCATATATTGCTTTACACTCCATTAAAAATTTTTCAGGCAGAAGAGTAGAAGCCACCTTACCCTCAGGTTTTATACAGAGGATCCCTAGAATATGGTACTTGGCAGGGTCCTGTAAACTTTTAAATTGGGGAACAGGGTATGCCTCTGTTTACTTCACAAAAGGAGCCTTTCAACTGCCGGTGAAGAGGGTGAAGCCTTATCAGCATAAAGGCTTCTCTGGGTGTGACCCACCTCCAGCCATTGGACTCTCTCCATTCAGACTGCGGCAAACATTGTGTCATCCATCTGAAGTGGAATTCCTGGAGCGGTAATCAACATTAATACAGCACTTTTTCAACAAAGTGAAAGAACAAATCAATGAACTGCAGCTGGAGTTATTTCAGCAGCTGCAGAACATTCAAAGCCTAACCTAGCAGAAGGTACTTGAGATTCTCCGTGAAAATGATGGCTGCTTGAACACTGAAACGTGGTTTGATGAGATTCTTCTGAGAATGTGGGTGTTTGTAGATGACAGTTGTTGGCTGATTCTACCGATGCTTTGGTATTTTGATGCATTTGAAAATCATTACCCCGGTTGGGTCATATAGGAGAGCAGCTAAACTTTTGGGGATATATACCAGTCATAACCAAGCTGAAGAAGAGCAATTCAGGGAAGCGCTCCTCCAGATGGGGAAATGTAGCTCAACACCCACATGTGAAAACAGTGTGGGGTAAGATAGCATGCAAGACAACCCTCATAATGATGTACACCCGTGGGTGCTAAGGCCTGCTTTGTGCTTAGGCTACATTGTGATTTGCATTTCCTAAAGTTTGTGTTAATCCTCCAAAAAATCAATATGTAAGCAAACCTGTTATTTTTGTTATTTCCTTGTATTTGCATGTATTTAAAGAGGAGTGAACTCAGGAGCTTGGGTCTTGGCAGCTGATGGACTCCTCCTTGTCTTAATCGTTATGCGTGCTTTATCATGTACATGGAAGTTGTTTTCTGTTGACTGCATGAGGGAACAGCGCATAGTAGGTTTCACAGGTGAAATAGCTCCAATTCATTTGAGCAACAGAAGAGAAGGCGATGTTAGGAACTGCTTCACCTGGTTTCAGGAAGTGGAACTGCCTCCCATGGCTTAGGACCAATGATCAAGCTCCTAAAGTACAGCCACAAGAAGACAAAGTTTGTCTCTGTGAGCAAACGCTGCCTCTGCTTCCTCCTTGGCCCCAAAAGCATGGTCGGATACTCAGAGACAGGTAAGATTCCTGAGTGGAGAGGAAGGCTTAACCATGGTCAATCGCTTTGGAGGCCATCATACAAAAACTTGGGGTGCTGCAGCCAAAACGAAGTAATGAACCCTCACCCCCCCCAGCTATCCTGATATAGCCCAGTCCCCATGTCCTCTGGAGGAATGCTTCTTGGCTCTAATCCACTGAAGCCTGAGCACCCATGAAAGGGGAGGCAGTGAAGCCCCTTGATAGCTAGAACAGGATTAAGGGTGATCTGGCTTCAGGAAGGAACCCTAACAGTGCTGTGAAGTCTGCTTTGCTAAATTGCTTTTATATAAATGATGATGGCTAGTACAGAACATGAGTTTGTTTTTCCAAAGTTCTGTAGCCTTGTGGGTGATAGACAATTACTTAGAAGCTGGCTTAATGGTTCTTTGTGTACTATCTTATGCTTATTGCCTGATGAAGATGAAAAAGTTGAACCTGAAGTCCAGTGGGAAAAAAATAGCAACAGTAAAACCCTCTATAGACAAGGGTATGCACGCACTCTCATTGAGAGGGTCGATAGTCAGCTCCAGTCTCTCGCTGTATGAGGAAGTTGCCTGGCCAGTCCGAGGAACTCCCCACTTGAAAGATTAGCCACGTGGTGCCTTCCCTTTTCCTCCACAGGACTCTGAATTCTGTGTGATTCCCCTACTTACAGAATTTAATCTCAAGAACTAGCTTCTCATAAAACTTAAAAACCAGATGTCACTCATTAAGCTGTCCTTGGGAAATTCAAACACGTACATATTTCATTTAATCCTAAATCTTATGCCAATTTGCATGTGTTCTCACAGGACGAACTACAATCCAAATGGTCAGGGAGTGGTGAAACAGACTTATCATACTTTTAAGAATCATTTTAAGAAACAAATGAGAGGAAGTCATTGGTTCTCCCCTACCAAAATTGCTTCTGTACCATGTTTGCCTATAATTTTCTAAATTACCATGTATTGATTTATACTCCTTTTCAAAATCATTTTCAGGAAGAAGAGTCTAAGCCACTTTACCCTCAGGTATTATCCACAGGTCCTGTAGGAGATAGCACTTTTCAGAGTCCTCTAATCTTTTAACTTGGGGAAGAGGATATGCTTCTGCTTAGTTTACAGATGAAGCTTTCCAACTGCTGGTGAAGAAGGTAAAGCCTTATCACCCTAAAGGCTTCTCTGCATGGGAGCCCCCTGTACCCATTAGACTCTCTTCATTCAGACTGTGGCACACTGTGTGTCATCCACCTGAAGTGGAACTCCTGGAGTGGTATTCAACATCACCCTAGAACTTTGTCTACAAAGTTAAAGGGGCAAATCAATAAAATGCAGCTGAAGCTATTTCAGCAGCTGCAAGACATTCAAAGGCTAACTTAGCATGAGGTGCTTGAAACCCTCCATTAAAATGTTGGCTGCTTGAACCCCAACACTTGGTTTGATGGACTTCTTCTGAGAATATGGATTTTTGGAGCTGCCGGGT
>NW_028084268.1:0-619 GCF_014824575.4 Sturnira hondurensis | reverse complement strand
TTCTCTCTGAGAAATATGAACTAGGTGAAAGGAAATGGAGCATTGTTTTCTCCCTGTCTCCAATCATCGCAAATCTGTTTGCTACAAAACACACGTACTTCCCAATCTACATTTTGACATGTGTTCCTCTCGGAAAACTCTGCAAGTTTGCTCTATTTCACAGGCAGCATGCTTTTGGACATCATTTATATCTTGGAACATGTGCGTTGGTCGATGTTTTGGTATAGTACTTACGAGGAAACGTGTCCTCCCACAAGGACACTTTCACAGAAGTGCCGGAAACTTGAAGTTTTTCAAAGAACATTGCATTTCTGTACCCATAAATGCAGTTGCCTGCACTATGTCTGGAAACATTTCAGACATATCTTTCCTCAAACAGGCTGTCTAATGAACTTGCTCAGGCCCAAGAGATTTCCCAACATTTCATAGTGGTTAGAACACACGGAAATTCAGTTGCGTGAAAGAAGTAAACTGCTCGTCTGCTTTTCATTTTGCATTCAGAAATGGGTTTCTTTCAATCGGGTACTGTAGACTACATGAGTGTCTGTGCTTCCTTGTTATTTTCTTCAGGAACGAAAGCGTTTCAGTGAACCTTTCAGTAGAAGCTTTCCTACTTTTG
>NW_028084267.1:0-993 GCF_014824575.4 Sturnira hondurensis | reverse complement strand
CGGTGTGCCGCTGGTGGCAGGTGCAGAGGGGCTTTCCCCAAAGTGGACCCCGTGATGTAAACTCCGTGTGACTAGATGTCAAGCAGAGAAAGGCTTCACGGTGAAATAGGTTTGGAAGTGCCGGCGTATGAATGTGATGGTAGAACCAAGAAAGGGGCTCGGTTCCGAGAATCTGGGAATTAAAATGTCGGCGACAATGGTTCTTTTGAGGAGTTGATGTGTACTTATCATGGGGGTGAGTGCCTGATGTGGGTTGTCTCATCTTACAGAATTCAGGAGTTTGGATGGGCCATTATTGGTAACTGTAGTATTTTTTTTTTAAAAAAACATGTTTTATTTACTTGCTTTTAGAGAGGGGAATGCAAGGAAAAAGAGGGAAACATCAATGTGTGGATGCCTCTTGCGCGCCCCCTACTGGGGACCTGGCCCGAAACCCAGGCATGTGCCCTGACTGGGAATCAAACCGGGGACCCTTTGGTTCACAGACCTGCGTTCAATCCACTGTGCTACACCAGCCAGGGCTGTAACTGTCCTTCCATTGATAGACATTGCGGTTGTTCCTCACTTGATTTTGACGGGCTGAAGTTTGGTGTTCTTACTTCAAGAGGGGATTCTCTGGACAGTGGAGTATTCTTCAACCTTAAAGAGGAATGGGATTCTGACACCTGCTACAGTATTGGGTGAAGCTTGCGGACATTACGCTAAGTGAAATAAGCCGGTCAGAGGTCAAATGCCATGCGAGTCCCTTCACAGGAGGCGTTTAGTGTAGTGAATTCACAGAGATGGAAAGGAGGCTGGTTGCCTGCTGGGGCTGGTGGGAGGGGAGGGGGAAGTTATTTACTGGGGACAGAGTTCTGCAAGATGAAGAGGCTCCTGGAGGTTGTTTGCACAACAGCGTGAATGTACCTACCACCACTGAGTTACACATTTAAAGATGGTTCAGGTGGTACTTTTAAATGGTATGTTCTTTTTAATCATACTAAAACACGAATA
>NW_028084266.1:0-667 GCF_014824575.4 Sturnira hondurensis | reverse complement strand
AAAGAGCCAGTCTTTGTCACGCCAGATACTTGTTTACGATGGGGGGGGGGAGTGTATAGAGGTTCCCAGTAACTACTACTGGGTGTGACTTTTGTCTGAAAGAAAGACCCTCAATACCAGAGATTCAGACAGGCCACTTGTCAGAAGGTGGGTTCAGTGGGGGCCAGTCGGACAGTCTAAAGCTTGTCCTGGTTGCTCCATCTTACCTGCAGCGTGGCAAGGGCCCCCTGCCTGTCCTCCCATGGAGGTATGCTAGTAAGTGCTCCGGAGAAGAGTGTGTATGTCTGTGTGTCTGTGTGTGCTTGCATGTGGGTGCTCACACTCATTTGTAGGGGCGAAGGGCAGTGAAGATAGAAATGCGCTGACCAAGGATTCCAAAGTCTGTGAGGAAATAGGGTGTGCTCTTAAAATGTGACAACCCCTGTGAGAAGCCTACACTGTAAATGCTGCTCTGGGTTTGAGACCACCCCTGGGCAAGGATGACTGGGCAGTGGGCACTCGAATGGAAAGAGCAAAAGTCAGCCTCATTCCTGTGCCGTAGATCTTTCCCGAGTGTGTTACTGGTCACCCATGGCAGGCCACCAGGGACATTCAGGTTCTCATATAAAGTGGGAGCTGTCATTCCTCCAGCTTTACTGACACGGAGTTATTTTCAATGAGGCGGGCG
>NW_028084265.1:0-752 GCF_014824575.4 Sturnira hondurensis | reverse complement strand
AGGTTGCATTGAGGCAGTGCCCTGGGGGAGGGCAGTGCAGTGAGCCTTGGGGCTCAGAGGGAGGACCTGTGTGTGGTTCCTGCAGCTTGTCCGAGGGACCCCAAATGACTGTGTTTCTGAGTCTTCCTCTTGCTGACATCCAAATGGGATGAGAACTCCAGTCTCACTCAAGCATCCATTCACCACACATTTACTAAGCGCCTGCCACAGTCCAGTGTATTGCAGGCACTTGGCCAAAGGAAGTGAAAACACACAAAACCTGACCGGACCCCATCCGTACCCTCAAGGGTGCAGTGGACTTGAGAGACAGAAGTAAAACATGAAGATTTAATGTGGACTACATTGTTGGAAGTGATGAATGGCAAAGGTTTTGTCTGGGGGTCACGCCACGTGACCTGGAAAACTTGTTTTCTGCACCCAGAGATCCCCTCGGGGTGGGAAGAAGACTGGGGACCACTGCAGTGGCTGCTCTGGACTCTGGGCCACCAGCAGAACCTGGTTCAGTTCCCATGGAGAGCACTGTGAGCATCTGTAAGGAGGCCGGGTTTCCAAAAGAGCCAAGGTGCATGAGATCCAGACTCAGCTCTCTCCTCAAGGCTGGGACCCTGGGCAGTTCCCAGGGGGCTGTGGGGAGGGCTGTGTCAGATATCATCGCACAGGGGTGCAGATGACATGGACAAGGCCTGGTGGCAGTGAATGGTGGCCCCCAGGAAGCTGTGGGTGGCTCTGATGGTAGGAAGGGGCGCAGGTAA
>NW_028084264.1:0-506 GCF_014824575.4 Sturnira hondurensis | reverse complement strand
CATCAGTAAATGAATGGATCAAAAAACTATGGTACATTTACACAATGGAATTACATGCAGCAGAAAGAAAGAAGGAGCTTCTGCCCTTGAGACGGCATGAATGGACTTGGAACACATAATGCTAAGCAAAATAAGCCAGGCGGTGAAACAAATACCATATAATCTAGCCTTTAACAGGAATCTAAGCAACAAAACAAACAAGCAAGCAAAATATAACCAAAGACACTGAAAGAGAGAACAGGCTGACAGTGACCAGAGGGGAGAGGGGAGGGAATCTCAGGGGAAAACGGGGAAGGATTTACAGGAACTAGTATAAATGACACAGGGACAAGAACTAAGGGGGGTGGAAATGGGAGGGATGTGGGAAGCACTGGGGGGGTGCTGGGATGGGAGTAAAAGATAGAAAACTGTACTTGAACAATAATTAAATAAAAAATAAATAAAAATAAAAACGATTATAAATATATTTTTGTTTGAAAAACCACAATATGATCAATCATACATCA
>NW_028084263.1:0-2793 GCF_014824575.4 Sturnira hondurensis | reverse complement strand
TCCATGTCTCTATGGTCAATTAATATTTGATAAGGGAGGTAGCACTATAGAACTGTGTAAAAATATCCTCTTCAACAAATGGTGACATGGACAGATATATGTAAAAAATAAAATGATGAACAACTTACACCATGCATGCACAAAAATAAACTAAAGATGAATAAAAGACTTAAATCTAAGTCACCACACCATAAAAGTCCCAGAGGAGAGTATAGGGAGGAAAATCTCAGATATTCCACACAGCAATATTTTCACTGATATGTCTCTTGGAGTAAGGGACATAAAGGATAGAATAAGCAAATATGACTTAAATTAAAAATCTTCCACACAGTTAAAAAATAATCAGCAAAATGAAAAGGGAACCAACTGTATAGGAAATATATATTTGTAAATTATACCATGTACAAGGGTTTGATCTCTAAAATATACAAGGATTTCACATGACTCCACTCTGAGGAGACAATTCAATTAAAAAATGAGCAAAGGACTTCAACAGACACTTCTCCAAGGTGGACATACAGAAGATTTAGAGACATATGAAAAGATGCTCAATATCACTAGCCATCCGAAAGAGGCAAGTTAAAACCACAATGAGATATCACTTCCCACTGGTCAAAATGGCCATCGTAAACAAATCAACAAACAAGTATTGGAGAGGATTTAGAGAAAAAAGAACCCTAATATGCTGTTGGTGGGAATTTGGACTGGTATAGCCACTGTGGAAAACAGTATGGAATTTTCTCAGAAATCTAAAAATGAAACTGCCTTTTGATCTGCCCATTCCACAGAGGGGTTTATATCCTGAGAACCCTGAAACACCAATTCAGAAGAACCTATGCTTCCCAATATTCATAGCAGCAGAATTCACAATAGGGAAGTGTCAGAAGCCACCTAAGTGCCCACCAGTAAATGAGTGCATCAAAAAATTATGGTACCTTTACCCAAAGGAATACTATGCATCAGAAAGAAACAATGAGCTATTTTCTTTCATGACAACATGGATGGATCTGGAAAGCATTATGCTAAGTGAAGTAAGCCAAGCAGCGAAAGACAAATACCATTTGATCTCACCTGTAAGTGGAAAGTAATCAATGAAACAAAGAAACAAGCAAAATATAACTGGAATAATTGAAACAGAACAAAATGACAGTAACAAGAGAATAACTTTGAGGGCATAAAGGGGTTAATAGGGGATGGGTTATTATGAAACTTGTATAAAAGACACATAGACAAAACCAAAGTGGAGTAGTCTTGGAGGTGGGAGCTGGGGGTTGATGTGATAGGGGTAAATTGTGGGAGGAAAATTTTTTTTTTTAAATTTTTCCTAGATTTTATTTATTTATCTTTAGAGGGGGAAGGAAGGAGAGAGAAAGAGAGAAATATCAATGTATGGTTGCCTCTGGTGTGTTCCCTGCCGGGAAATGGCCCGCGACCCAGGCATGTGCCCTGACTGGGAATCGAACCGCGATCGTGTGGTTCGCAGGCCTGCACTCAATCCACTGAGCTATGCCAGTCAGGGCTGAGACCACTTTATTGAACACCTATTAAAAAAAGAAGAGAGGGGGCAAGTTTCCGCACTGCCAGAAAATCAAAGTGCATGTAAGTCTGACAACAAAGAAGTTAAAGAAGAGACATTAATCTAGACTGGTGAGAGGGTCACAGATGGGCAGCTCTGGAGGAGATGGCACCTGTCAATGAGATGGCTGGAAGACTCGGCAGTGAAGGTAGTGGCTTGCTTACTAAATAGTCCCATATTCAAGTTTGCATAAATGGGGAGGAACAACTAGGGAGTGAGTCAGACCCGCAAACCCAGGGTTCCAGCATGGGGAAACAAAGCTTTAAAATCTGTGGCCTTGAAAACCTTTGGGGGTTGTTGCTTGAGGGTAGTGAGGGAAGTGACTGAGAGCAGGGTAAGAGCCAAGCAAGTGGCATTGTTCTCTCTCTGACCCTTTCACTACATACAGCGCAACAACGCAGTGAAGTGGGTTGCCCTATCCTGATGAATACATAAGCCTCCACCCATCTCAGTGTAACAGGTACACCAAGACAAAGAAATATGGGCCAATAATAACATATCAAAATTCCTCAAAAAGAACCATGCCATTAAGCGATAGCCAATCTATCAGATGCAGAGTTCAAAACACTGAGAGTCATATGGTCACATAAATGACTAACTACAGATTCAAAATAAGGGAAGAAGTGAAGGTTATGAAAAGTGAAATAAAAAATGTATCCATGTAATGAATAGTGAAGTGAAAGAAATCAGGACTCACATCAACTATTTGTAACAGAAGTAAGAAATAAACATTCGACCAGAACAGAATTAAGAAACAAGAACTTAAATAATGGAGGAGAAGATTAGGAACCTCTGGGACAATTTTAAACATTCCAACATTCAAATCAAAATGGTAATAAAAGGAGGACAGGAAAAGCAAAAAATTGAAAACAAATTTGAAAGAAAAGTGAAGGAAAACTTCTCCCATCTGGTGAAGGAAATAGACGTACAATTCCAGGACACTCAAAGAGTCCCAAAGGAGTTGGACCCAAGAAGGAATATACCAAGACACATCAAAATGAAATTACCCAAGAGTAAAGAGTAAAGATAATCTTCAAAGCAGCATGAGAAAAGGAGAGAGTTACCTACAAAGGAGCTCCCATAAGACTATCAGCTGATTTCTCAAAAGAAACCTTACAAACAAGACGAAGCTGGAAAGAAATATTCAAAGTCATGAACATCAAGGACCTACACCCAAGATGTCTGCATCCAGCAAAGCTTTCATTTAGAATTGAAGG
>NW_028084262.1:0-1951 GCF_014824575.4 Sturnira hondurensis | reverse complement strand
GTTGTTATACTTATGGCTTTGCTCAAAATATTGCTAATTTTAAATCTTTTTGTTTTCCAGGTATAAGGAAACTTTTTTCCCCCCTAAAACAATTTGTGAATTATACCCTCCTAAGTAATACTGAAATATTTATACACTCCCCCCCCCCAACTGGGGACCAGGCCTGTGACCCAGGCATGTGCCCTAGAGTGGGAATCAAACTGGTGACACTTTGATTCTCAGGCTGTCACTCAATCCACCAAGCCACACCAGCCAGGGTGAGAACTCAGCAATTTTTAATGAGTATTGTTCTCATGGCAATGTGTTGCATAAACCCAGTAACAACCCGTGCTTTTTAGAATAGCACCAGTTTCCAAATGTGATTTTATCAACTCAGACTTTGTCTGGAATGTCATGAAAGGTGTCTTGCCTGAACTCTGGATGTCATCAGAAAGTCATAAGGAACTAAGATTGACTTTGAAGTCAATTAAAAGGCCCTTGGAGAAATGGCCTGGTACCTTGCTTGGTCAGGTGGCTCATGGCAGTCTTTCCAGGTAAGGTATGAAGGTTGCTTTCCTAAAAGATGGCAAGAAAGAAATCTAAAGACATTTTGGGGACCTCAAGAATATGAAGAATCCGCCCAAACCTGTAGGTACTGCAGGCAAAGCCATATGGCAACTATGTGGCTTGGCTTCTGTGCCCTGAAGGACTCAATCGGAAGGTTCCTTGTGAAATTCCAGCAAAGCAGATTTTTAAAAGTCTATATAGTCAATTATTATTCTTGTGTTCTTGCAAATAATCTGGCCAAATTGAAACTGAACTTAATGCAGTCTCTTTGATAACATGAGGGTGATTTTAGGGACAGAAATTGTTTCAGTGGAAGTTGCAATGTCCAATTGTCACCCACAAACTGAAATGAATCCTAATTTTTCCAAGGTTTAAAATAATTAATTAATTTAGAGGAGAAATGAAGGAGAAAGAGTGGGAGAGAAACATCAATGTGTGGTTGCCTCTCATGTGTCCCCTATTGGGGACCTGGCCTGCAACCCAGGCATGTGCCCTGACTGGGTATCAAACAGGAGACCCTTTGCCTCACAGGCCTGTGCTCAATCCACTGAGCTACATCAGCCAGGCCCTAATTTTTCTAGTTTTTTCCCAAGCTAATGTTCCATTTTTTCTTTCATCTTTTGACTTGGAATTTTTGACTGTCGATGCAATGTCAGTCACAGAATTTACCTACTACTCTATCTCTCCCTTTTGGGCATTTTAAAGCCAGTATGTGTTCCTGGTTTTCCTGGCTAACTCCCTTCCTAGGACCTTTAGCAGCCTTTAAATCTTTAAAAAAATTTTTTATTTAATTATTGTTCAAGTACAGTTTTCTTTTACTCCCGTCCCAGCCGCCGCCCCCACCCCCCCCACCCCCGGTGCTTCCCACTTCCCTTCCCATTTCCACTTGTTAGTTATTGTCCATGTGTCCTTTATACTTATTCCCGTGAATCCTTCCCATTTTCCCCTGAAATTCCCTCCCTTCTCCCCTCTGGTCCCTGTCAGCCTGTTCTCTATTTCAGTGTCTTTGGTTATATTTTGTTTGTTTGTTTTGTTGTTTAGCTTCCTGTTAAAGCTGAGATCATATGGTATTTGTCTTTCAATGCCTAGCTTATTTCACTCAGCATAATGCCTTCCAGTTCCATCCATGCTGTTGCGAAGGGTAGGAGCTCCTTCTTTCTTTCTGCTGCATAGAATTCCATTGTGTAAATGTATCATAGTTTTTTGGTCCATTCGTTTACTGATGGGCACCTAGGTTGCTTCCAACTCTTGGCTATTGTAATTTGTGCTGCTATGCACATTGGGGTGCATAGGTTCTTTTGGATTGGTGTTTCAGAGTCCTTAGGATATAATCCTATCAGTGGAATTGCTGGGTCAAAAGGCAGATTCAGTTTTAGTTTTCTTAGAAAATTCCATACTGTTTTCC
>NW_028084261.1:0-562 GCF_014824575.4 Sturnira hondurensis | reverse complement strand
ACCTCAAGGGACAGGTCCATGTGTCCAGTGTGCCAGCCATTGCAGAAGTGGCAGAAACAGTGGACTGTGCCCCTTGCTCCCCATGGTCTCTCAGAAGGACGACTTCCGGCCAGTGTGCCGGCTGACAGAGCTGGTTTCTAAGATCTGATTATCAACTGACATTTGTTACTGTCTATTGAGTATTGCAGTCACCAACTGAACATTCTCTCCCTGCATTTCCTCACCGTTGCTTAGTCCTAACCCCAGTGTGTACCACCAGGAAGGTTCTCTCCACAGTCCTCACCCAGAACATGGGGACAGGCCGGTCCAATGGGAGACTCCAGTATGAGTTCCGTGAGTGACAGACAGGTATCACAGTGTCCTTTAGGTCACATGGACAGAGGGAGACCCCAGACCCTGAGCAAGGACACAGTGGCTTCAACTGACGCTATTTTCCAGACTAAACATGCCTCAGGCTGTGAACAGCCAGCCCTGTGGAACTTGAATGCAGAGGAAGACCGGCCAGGGGTGACACAGGATGACCACTGTGAGGGACTTGGGGACAGAAGAAGAAGCTGAAGGC
>NW_028084260.1:0-1380 GCF_014824575.4 Sturnira hondurensis | reverse complement strand
GGGGAGGGCGAGAATAGTGAGGGAAATATAGAATCTAAAGAACTTGAGACACATGGTTATAAACTAAGGGAGGGAGAATGGTGGGGGAGGGAGTGTGCGGGTGGTGGGGAATGAAGGGGGGGAATAGAACAACTGTAATGGTATAATCAATAAAATATAAAAAAATAATGCTACAATAAACATAGGGTTGCATATATATTTTTGAATTAGTGTTTTGGATTTCTTCAAATATATTCCCGGAAGTGAAATAGCTGGGTCATAAGGTAGTTCTGTTTTTAATTTTTTAAGACCCACCATACTGTTTTCCACAGTGGCCACACCAGTTTGTATTCCCACCAACAATGTGTGAGGGTTCCCTTTTCTTCACATTCTCACCACATTTGTTTGTTGATTTGATGGTAGCCATTCTTACAAATGCGAAGTGATATCTCATTGTGGTTTTAATTTACAATTTTCTGGTGATTAGTGATATTGAACAACTTTTCATATGTCTAACAGCCATCTGCATGTTCTTTTTTGGAGATGTGTCTATTCAAGTTCTCTGTCCATTTTTTAAATTGGATTGTTGTATTTGTACGAGTTTTTAATTAAATTTTGGATATTAACACCTTACTGGATGTATCATTGGCAAATACCTTCTCCCATTTAATAGGTCACCTTTTTGTTTTGCTGGGGATTTCCTTTGTTGTGCAAATATTTTTTTATTTTGGTGCAATCCCATTTGGATTTTTTGTTTCCCTTGGCTGAGGAGATACATCAGAAAAAATATTACTAAGGGCGATATCAGAGAGCTTACTGCCTATATTTTCTTCTAGAAGTTTTATGATTTTGTGCCTCACATTGAAGTCTTTCATTCATTTTGAGTATGTACTTGTATATGGTGTAAAAAGATGGTGTAGTTTCATTTTTCACATGTATCTGTCCAATTTTCCTAACATTATTTATTTTTAAAGATTAATGCTTATTTTTTAATTTTAATTTATTGATTTTAGAAAGAGAGGAAATGAGAGAGAAACATTGATTTGTTGTTGTACTAATTTATGCATTCATTGGTTGATTCTTCTATGTGCCCTGATTAGGGATTGAACCTGCAACCTTGGTATATCAGGAGGATGTTCTAACCAACTGAGCAACTGGCCAGGGCCCTTACACAATTTATTGAATAGACTGTCTTTGCCCCGTTTTATATTCTTTCCTCCTTTATCAAGTATTAATTGGCCATATAGGCATGGTTTTATTTCTAGGCTGTCTGTTTGGTTTCATTGATATATATGTCTGTTTTTATGCCAGTATTATACTGTTTTGATTACTACAACCTTGTAGTATAGTTTGCTATCAGGTAGTGTGATTCCTCCAACTTTGTTTTTTTTTTCTTTTTTT
>NW_028084259.1:0-929 GCF_014824575.4 Sturnira hondurensis | reverse complement strand
CCAAGTTTTGGGCCAGGGAGAAGTGGGTGGCTGCTACCCAGGATGTAATTGGGGGCTGCTTCTCTGAGAGAGTGCCTGGGAGAGAGGCTTGTGGCTTTAGCAGAGTGAGGCACCCCCTCTTGGCCAGGTGATGGGGAGAGCCATGCTATTTAGGAAGATGTAGACCCCTGTAGCCATTAGGAGGGAGAGCCACACAGTTTCAGCAGAGTGCAGACCCCCCTCTTGGCCAGGTGAAAGGGAAGACCATGCAGCTTTCCCAGAATGGAGATCCCTGAGGCCAGGTGAAGAAGAAAGACACGCTTTTGGTGGAGTGTGGCTTTGGTAGAAGGAGCCCTCATAGCTTTGGGGTGCTCCCTTTGGCTGAGTGGCCTGGAAACCAGGAGAGACTTTGACTAGGACTTGGTACAAAGAACTCTTGCCAGTGGAAGGTGCCGCATGACTTTGGATTAATTAGAGATCCTGCCTAGACAGGCGACACAGCTCACGGGCCAGGGACCTGAAAAACGGACGTGTGCTCTTTTCCTAATTTACGGTACCCAGAGTTGGGACAGTGGGAGAAGGGAGTGCTATGTGTGGGTGTGTGTAGGTATATACCCTTAAAGACTTTGATATTTTAATGAAGGCACTAGACCTAAATAGCATTAAATAAACATTTTGTTTCCTTTTCACAATTCTCTGGCATTGAGAGATGTCTTTCCAATTGGCGGCGGACAGAAGAGCCCAATAGATATTAGTATACCGTCCTTGGGAGGAGCCTCTGTTTTCTGAAGCAGTTTTTGGCATCCCTCCGTGGGCCAAGTATTGCCCCCTCCTCGGACCCTTGTTCGGTAACACAATGTCCAAGATTTTACTGCCCATGTTTTCTTCTACGATTTTTATGGTTTCAGGTCTAACATTTAAGTCTTTAATCCATTTTGAATTTGTTCTTG
>NW_028084258.1:0-843 GCF_014824575.4 Sturnira hondurensis | reverse complement strand
TTCATCCCAGGGATGCAAGGATGGTTCAATATCCGCAAATCAGTAAATGTAAAACACCATATAAACAAAAGCAAGGACAAAAACCACATGGTCATATCAATAGATGCGGAAAAAGCTTTTGATAAGTACAACACCCATTTATGATAAAGGTACTCAGCAAAGTGGTAATAGACAGAGCATTCCTCAATATAATAAAGGCCATATATGAAAGGCCTACAGAGAACATCATACTGAATGGGCAAAACTGAAAGCTTTTCCACTAAGATCAGGAACAAGACAAGGTTGTCCACTTTCACCACTTGTATTCAATATAGTATTGGAAGTTCTAGCCACAGCAATCAGACAAGAAAAGGAAATAAAAGGCATCCAAATCGGAAAGGAGGAAACAAAACTGCCATTGTTTGCAGATGACATGATAGTGTACCTGGAAAATCCTATAGACTCTACTAAAAAACTACTCGAACTAACAAATGAATTTGGCAAAACAGTGGGATTCAAAGTCAATATCCAGAAATCAAAGGCATTTCTGTATACTAACAATGAATCAGCAGAAGCAGAAATCAAGAAAAAAATCCCATTCGATATAGCAAGAAGAAAAATAAAATATTTGGGAATAAATCTAACCAAGGAGGTTAAAGACCTGTATGCAGAAAATTACACAACACTGAAGACAGAAATCAAGGAAGACACAGACAAATGGAGACGTATACCGTGTTCATGGATTGGAAGAATTAACATCATCAAAATGTCCATACTACCTAAAGCAATTTACAGATTCAATGCAATACCTGTTAAAGTACCAATGGCATATTTCACAGACATAGAACAAACACTTCAAAAATT
>NW_028084257.1:0-1336 GCF_014824575.4 Sturnira hondurensis | reverse complement strand
TTCTCAGAGGTCACAGGCCCAGATCAGGGCTCCTGAGGGCCCCTGCATGTTTACTGAATGAATGATTTCACAATTACAATTAGAAATTAAACTAGATGATAATCAATGAACACTGAGGGTAATCTCTGTGGGATTGAAATATGGAGAGAGCTGAGGGGTAAATTGGTAGCAGCACATTCATGCTGCTCTGTATTACGTAATTCGCAGAGTACTTGGTTGAACATCATTTAATTGCATGTTCACTCTAAAAATTGGCATTTATATATGAGGACACTGAAGACAACTAGCTACTGGTACAGCTTTATTCAGACATTTGGTGGGAACCAGCTAGTCTAAGTACAAATATTCTTTCTAAGGTATTACAAATTTTATTACCATTTAATTGTCTAGATATGTTTCTGCCAAGTATTTGTTTACTCTCTTCCCAGTTTCCTTCACTCTCAATATTATATAGACAGTTAAAAGTAAAGAGCCATAAGGCATAGGTTCTAATCTTGAATTCATCGCCTACATTGGCCCTATCCCCTCTAATATTCATACTCCCTAGATATTTCCAAGGGTTGAAGTATTAAAGACATGCATGTAAAATATAAGCCTTAAAAAACTAAATACATGTTATGTTTTAATATATGACTCTTGTATTGAAGGCAACATCCAGGGTGCCATTAAGCAATGAAGATAGTTTGAAGGCATTGTCAGGAACAGCAAATTTGATGACTGCAAGTGACTCGGAGCATGCCCAGAAACCAGTGTCCCCTCCTGGAGAAGCATGTGTCTTTGGAAGACAAAAATCGAGTTAGAAAATAATTTGGAAAGTTTAGCTCCTCTAAGTCCTATAGAAGTGCTGATAAGTATGACCTAGGTCTGTGGGGCAGACTTTGGATGGGCCTGGATTTAAGCTGGGCTATGCTGAGACTTAAGGTAGCACTGGATGGAGCTTTGGGCAAATCCTATAAATTCTCTGAGCTCCTGAATGCTAATGTGTAAAGTGAAGATAAGCAAACGTCACTCATATATTGTTTGAAAACATTAAATTGAATTTAAAACAGGTGACATGTGCACGTTGTCCAATAAATCCATCTGTGATAAAAGCAACCACACTTAATTGGTATTGTGTGCCCAGGCCTTTACTCAATGCCTAACACATAATGTACGCTCTATAAATATTTTATGAATGATTAAAGGTTGACGAGTTAAACCTGGCAATGGGAAAATCTAGAAACTAAAATTGAATCAGTCCCATGTAGTTAGTGTGGAGACTTAATCTTCTGAACCAATAGTTAGTGGAGTAAAATACCAGAGTATGCAAAAGGACAGGCAATAATTTGATGGGAGG
>NW_028084256.1:0-1682 GCF_014824575.4 Sturnira hondurensis | reverse complement strand
AACCAATCTTGCTTTCCTAAATTGAATTCTAGATTTATTTTACTAGTATTTTATTTGTTTTTAAATCTGTTTATGTGTGAAATTGGCCTTTCATTTTCTCATTCTCTTCTGTCGTTAGTGTTTGGTGTTAACATTATATTCTCTTCATCAAATGAATTATTGTTTGTGTTCTTTTTCTTCTTCTTCTTCTTCTTCTTCTTCTTCTTATTATTATTATTATTATTATTTGCATTCTTTGAAAGAGTTTGTGTAAGGCTAGAATTACCTATCCTATTTCTTCAAAGTTTGGTCGAATTTACATGTAAAACTGTCTGGAATAAGTACTTGTGGGGATATTTTAAAACTCTTAATGGGCTTATTTAATTAATAAAGTATTATTGAATCCTCATGTTACTAAGTAAATGATGCTCCATCTCTATCTAGAACTGTTTATTACCTGAAGGTCTTTTTCACCTCATAACATTATGTCTATACTAAAGGCCTACCTAAAACATAGGAACAAGAAAGAGAACAATCAAATTAAAATACTGGAAAGTGAGTTAACCAACAAGGAGAAGGGCAATCAAAAGAAAGTTATATGCTAACTAACTTTCTTTTGATTGTCCTTACTAACTTTCTTTTGATTTTCCAGTAACTTTCTTTTTTCACTTTCCAGTATTTTAATTTGATTGTTCTCTTTCTTGTTCCTATGTTTTAGGTAGGCCTTTAGTATAGACATAATACTAAAAGAAATACTAAAATACATAAAAGAAAGTTATATACTAACTAACTTTCTTTTGATTGTCCTTACTAACTTTCTTTTGATTGCCCTTCTCCTTGTTGGTTAACTCACTTTCCAGTATTTTAATTTGATTGTTCTCTTTCTTGTTCCTATGTTTTAGGTAGGCCTTTACTAAACAATACTTAATAACATAGTAATATTGAAAACCATTTCTAGCATATTCACATAGTTTCCACATACCACCTCAGCCCCCTCTAAAAAGTCTTTCATTCCTATGCTTATCATTTTGAAGCTGACTTTATATTTTTAGCACATGGAAATTTTGTCTATTTTTTTCTAGTTTATTTTTTTTCAGATTTTTAATTGTTGTTCAAGAATAGTTGTCTCCATTTTCTCACCACCACCTTCCCCCACCCACCCACTACCACCCACCACCCTCAATCCCACCCCACTCTGGCTTTGTCCATGTGTCCTTTATACATGTTCCTTGATGACCCTTTCCATTCTTTCTCCGTTATCCCTTTCCCTTCTGGTCACTGTCAGTTTGTTCTCTATTTCAATGTCTCTGGTTATATTTTGCTTGCTTGTTTTATTTATTTATAGCATAATTAGGTATTTTCAAAATATCTGATAGCATAATTTATCTTCCATTTTTGTGTTTCTTAGCAGGAAAAACAAAAGTTCATATTAGTTCAGTATGTTAATTTGCCACAAGTCAAAAACCCTGGGCTATTATTTCTTTAACTTAATGGTCACATGATTATCAATCTCATTTTTAGTTTAGTACTTCTTTTTTTAACAGTTTCTCCCATTTTCTTCTTGTCTTCTATCTCCAGATTTTATTCATGTCTCAACAGTTATTTTCTATCATCATTTTTATATATTTGAAACTATTTTATTTTCATTTTTAAAACTATTTTCTCAGAAACATAAAATGTCCATGGCTACAGCTCAGTGTTGA
>NW_028084255.1:0-1691 GCF_014824575.4 Sturnira hondurensis | reverse complement strand
TCAAACCAGGTATGCAAGAGATGCTAAAGGGTTTGCTTTCAGAAGAAAAAGAAAAAACGTGTGAGAGAGAGAGGAACATGGTTGTGAAAAGGTGGCAATGGATAAACACCCACCAATGATTACCTTCAAAGTAAATGGATTCAACACTGCAACCAAAAGACAAAGAAGAACTGAATGGGTAAGAAACCATGACCCACATGTATCCTGCCAACCACAGACCTGCCTCAGAATCAAAGACCTACACAGACTAAAAGGGAAAAGCTAGGCCAAATATTTCAAGAAAACAGACAGGAAAGAAAGGCCTGAGTGACAGTAATCCTGTCAGATGGCCTAGACTTCCAAAGAAGGGACAGAAAAGAGACCCAGGAGGTCATTTCACAATGAGTGCTTGCTTCAGGAAGCAAGCACTCTACCATAAATCCATAAATAGTGTAAACATACACAACAGCCAACATGGAAGCACCCAAATATAAAATGGAAATTGTTTCATAATATTTTCCATCGTCCTGGAAACCTTGAAGGATTTCCAGAACAATATGGACGGCATGACAGTTATAGTGGAGGATGTAAACACTCCACTTTCAAAATGTATAGATCTTCCAAACAAAATATCAACAATGATATTGTGGCATTCAACACGATTCAGGCTCAAATGAACTTACCTGATATATAGCATAAATGTCTTCCCAGGTCCGCTAAATATACTTTTGTTTCACATACACAGAGAACATTTTCAAAGACANTTCAAAGTAATGGAAATTACATTCAGCATATTCTTTGAGCACATGAAAGTGAATGTATAAAATTTCAAGAAAAACAGTCAGAAACATTCCAACTCATGGAGCTCCTTCAGTAGTGAGTGAGTTAACAATGGGAATCAGCAAGAAATCAAAAATTTCTGAAAACAAATGCAAACGAACTTACCAAACACCAAAGCTCATGTCACAAAGTGAAGGCGTTTCAGAGAGGGAAGTTCATTCAGATAGTGGGCTACGGAAATAAGACAGAAACTTCTGAAATAAAGAACCCTTTCCGACACCCACGAAAACTTGAGGAACAACGCTAAACACAGCCTACACCACATCAAAGTGAGGCAGTAATGAAGATCACAGCAGACTAAAATGGCACGGAGATGAAAAGCACAATTTAAAGGATCCACGGATTGAGAAGCTAGTTGTTTGCTCACTTGAACAACATTGACAAGCCTTTAAGCAGACCCATTAAACAAAAGAGACAAAAAACCCATATAAGCATGATCAGAAGTGAAATAAGACAGACTAGAGCTCCTGCCACAGAAGTACAAAAAATAATTGTAAGAAACTACTATGAGGAAGTATTTTCCAAGAAATTTGAAACCTATGGGAAACAGACATATTTCTTGAAAAATGTAACCTTCCAACAGTGAATGAGGAAGAAGCAAAAAGCCTGAACAGAGCAATAATAGCGTGAGAAATGGAAGCAGTGATCAGAAATAACCCAACACAGCAAAGCCCTGGACCAGACGGTTTCACAAAAGAATTTATGGAAGAGCTAACCAGTATCCCTCACAGATTATCCCAAAAAAATCCAAGAAGGAGGAAAACTCCCAAACTCTGTTTAGGCTGTTTGCATCATCCGAATCCCTAAACTACATAAAGAAAAAAGCAGGAAAGAAACCTTCAGGCTAGTGTCGTCAGTGAACATAGATACTC
>NW_028084254.1:0-748 GCF_014824575.4 Sturnira hondurensis | reverse complement strand
CACCATCTTTCGGGTTGTTCGTGCCTGTTCCATAGCAGGATCAGAGCCCTAAAATGTTCACTACAACAGGGCAACTCAGTTGCTGGGTTGTGACGTTGTATGTGGGGGCGGGGTCAAAGAGGGACTATGGCGTCCTGTCCGCCGCCTGCTGCCACGGCCCTCACGGGTGCCGCAGTTGCTGCCATCACCGGGCCCACGCGTTTCGTCCCACTGCGAGCGAGTGTGCCACCGCCGTCAGCCCTCGCCCCCTGGGGCCTGCGTGGTTTGTCTCCGTGTACGCGAATATGCGCTCGCAGTCTGCCCCGCACCCCAGCTGGTTCCAGGCTGCCTGCGCGCCTGGGTCGGGGGCCCTGTCCTGCCCGACCCTGCTCACTGCTGGCTCCGCCCCTCTTACCGTCCCCGATGAACGGTTAGATGTAGTCGGACTTCCGTATAATTCAATTTTCTGTCCTTTGGTTGTGTCTTTGTTTCTCCAAACCTTTGTTGTATTCAAACTTGGTTGTGGGAGAAGGCACAGTGTTTCTACCTATGCCTCCATCTTGGCGGAAGTCCTCTTCAATATTTTTTCAAGCAGATTTCTAATTTTGTGCTTTCTCTTCTCCTTCTTGCACCCTTATGATGCAAATGTTGGATTACTTGAAGTTGTCCCAGAGGCTGCTTACACTATCCTTGTTTTTTTTTTGATTGTTCTGATCGTTGTTCTTTGCTTCTTATGTTCCATACCATTGATTTTATTCTCATCCTTAAT
>NW_028084253.1:0-642 GCF_014824575.4 Sturnira hondurensis | reverse complement strand
AGTCAGTGCAAACTCACAGGTTTAGGGCACAGTCTGCAATAAGACTGCCTTCGCTTCCGATGCCAACCACAAGCTTGGGGGTTCCCAGGCCTCCCGTACTTTTGTCCAACTGGATATAAACTCAAGGGTTCTCACAACCCCCTTAGACTTGATATTCACTAGAATGACTTTGAAAACTAGAAACGCTTTATATGTACAATTACAATTTTATTATAAAGTACATGAATTAAGACCAGCCCAAAGAAGAGACCTATGGAATGAAATTATTGTATATCAGTGTATATAGGGCTATATCATAGATTTTTAAGGCTACAGATAATTTCAATGCATTGAGTAACCATAATTTATATCATTAGTCCCTTACCGATGGGCCTCCACGTTGTTTTCAATATTTTATTCATCTGTGCAAACAATGCTGTGATAAATATCCTGTGTATTTGTGATTTTGCGAAAGTGCAAGTATATTTATCTGTAGAGTAAACCCCTAGAAGTAGGTAAATTTTTTTTAAAAAAACTTTAAATTTTGAGAGGTCTGTAGCAATTTGCACTCCCTTGAACCATGACTGAGAATTGTTTTCCTAAGCCCTCCGCAGTGTAGTGGTATCAAACTTTTGGTCTTTGCCAATATTATAAGTGAAAAAT
>NW_028084252.1:0-657 GCF_014824575.4 Sturnira hondurensis | reverse complement strand
ACTTTCAACCAAGACAGAAGCATAGGTAGATACCATTTGCCTCCTCACACAGCCAAAAGAAGGACAACAACAAATTTAAAAAATAAACAAAAAACCAGAACTGCCAGAAAATTGAACTATATGGAAGTCCAACAACCAAGGATTAAAAAAAAAACCACATTCATTCAAACTGGTAGGAGGGGCAGAGATAAACAGGCAGGGTGGGGAGGACATGTGGCAAGGCAGCAGCTTGAGGACTGGGGCGGGCTAGGCAGTGGCTGGTGGAGCAGGTGGTCCCACATTCACATGTGGATAAACCGGGAAGAACAGGACAAGCTGTGAAATTCAGGGTTCCAGTGAGGGGAAATAAAGCCTCAAACCTCTGGCTGTAAAATCCTGTGGGGGTTGCAGTGGTAGGAGAAACTCCTGGCCTTGCAGGAGAGTTCATTGGACAGACCCACAGGATCCTAGAACATACACAAACCCACCCACTCACCCAAGAATCAGCACCACCAGAAGGGCCCAAATTGCTTGTGCGTAGCAGGGGGAGTGACTAAAAGCCAACCAAGAGCTGAGCAAATGGTATTGTTCCCTTTCAGACCCCTCTCCCACATACAGCACCACAACTAAGCAAAGTGAATTGCCCTGCCCTGGTGAATACCTAAGGCTCCACCCTTT
>NW_028084251.1:0-995 GCF_014824575.4 Sturnira hondurensis | reverse complement strand
AAATTTGCAATTATATGTGCAGGTATTAATCACAAGACAAAAGTTATTTAGACAAGCAGTAAATATTGTGATCGAACAAGAGGTCCAAGGTGGGGGGCAATACTTGGCCCACCAAGGGACGCCAAAAACTGTTACAGAAAACAGAGGCCCCTCCCAAGGACGATACACTAATACCTACTGGGATCTTCTGTCCACTGCCAATTGGAAAGACATCTCTCTATGCCAGAGATTTGTGAAAAGGAAACAAAATATTTATTTAATGCTATTCAGGCCTAATGCCTTCATTAAAATATCAAAGTCTTTAAGGTATACACCTACACACACACACACACACACACACAGCGCTCCCTTCTCCCACTGTCCCAACTCTGGGTACTGTAAATCAGGAAAAGAGCACACATCCATTTTTCAGGTCGCTGGCACTGTGGGCTGTGTCGCCTGTCCAGGCAGGATCTCCAATTAATCCAAAGTCATGTGGCACCTTCCACTGGCAAGAGTTCTTTGTACCAAATTCCAGTCAAAGTCTCTCCTGGTTTTCAGGCCACACGGCCAAAGGGAGCACCCCAAAGCCACGTGGGCCTCTTCTACCAAAGCTGCGGGGGTCCAAACTCCACCAAAAGCACATGTCTTTCTTCTTCACCTGGCTGCAGGGATCTCCATTCTGGCAAAACTGTGTGGTTTTCCCTTTTCACCTGGGCAAGAAGAGGTCTTAACTCTGTTGAAACCACGTGGCTCTCTCTCCTAATGGCTACAGGGGTCTACATCTTCCCCAAAACAGCGTGGCTCTTCCCCTCACCTCACCAAGAGGGGGTCCTCACTCTGCTAAAGCCACATGGCTCTCTTGCAGGCACTGCCTCAGAGGATCAGCCCCCAGTTACATCCTGGGTAGAAGCCACTCACTTCTCCCTGGCTCAAAACTTGGCCACAGCTATTTAACTTATCCATGAAACCAGTTAAAGGTTACAGATATGTTAAATGACCATTCCAGAGGTTAG
>NW_028084250.1:0-873 GCF_014824575.4 Sturnira hondurensis | reverse complement strand
TGGTATTCCGATAGGATAAAGGTGATCACCAGCACCTCCCCCCCAGGCGTGAACTTAGGGGAAAACTGGAGGGACAGTTTTGAACACAACTGAGGTTCTGGTTCTAGTGATTGCTCCTTGGGTCTCTGCATAGCATACCTACTAGACTCCTTTGGATGTACACTCAGGACTTAGAACACAGAGTCAGTCTCCAGGGAAATATTTGAAGGACTAATCAGCACAGGGGTGGTCAGTATTCCTTTGCCAAGAGTCTTCATGTTCTCCGTGTATTTTCTTCATTTCTCGTCTACCACAGGTCTGTCGAATGAAAAGCCAGGTGGTGTTACTACTTGGAACTGCCTCTGTTTACCTATTTTTGCTTGGTCACATAATTCTGTGTCTAGAAAGGAATGGCAGGCTAGAGTATTCAGACTAATCCTCCCACTTCATAGAACTAAACATACTGGACTGGATGTATTTTTAAACGTTCTTGTGAGTATTTACAGACCCCACTCTGCTCTGTGCAAACTTGTGTTTCCTTAGGATTCGCAATTTCTGCAGACATGTAGGAACCCTGGATTACGGCATACAAAGTTTGTTCCATGCATTTTAACTTGATTTCTTCCTGAATCTATGTCAGCTTTGGCTTTCTTCTCCCACAAATTCTGGGCAAGGTGGACGCACATAGACACTGCTGTACTGAGCCACCGAGGTGGGAAAGAGACAGCAGCCCTGAGTAGGATTTGCACTTGGAAGTTTGGTCTGATGGGCACTCCAAGCCATCATGGCCCTCACTGTTCTCCAACAATTGTTAACAAACCAATGGACACACCAACACGTCCGGAGTGTGATGGATCTAAATCGTTTACTTTGTTGTCCTGGCCATGTTCGAAG
>NW_028084249.1:0-710 GCF_014824575.4 Sturnira hondurensis | reverse complement strand
TCAAATGCATGAGGGAAGAACTCCCCAAAACAAGATGATCTTCTGGAGGGTGATCCCTGGTCCCCTTGTAGTACAGGCTTCCCCCACTAGGTGAGTGTTCTAGGAACCCATCTGTATCAGTGTACCAACTGATGTTGTTGGGAGAGGTTGTGTTCAGCTTCAGTGAATATTGTTTTGAAGATTATTTCATACCATTTGCCCATTTCATGATGGGTGACTTACAAGTTCACCTGAGTGTTCAACAGTTCTGGACCAAAAACACCATGACACCTGTAGCCCACCCTCCCTATTCACCCAATCTCTCCCTGAGTGACTTTTTTGTTTGTTTGTTTGTTTGTTTCCCCAGATGAGAAAGTCCTCAGAGGGAATCGTTTTGCTGATGCAGAAGAGGTGAAACAAAAAACAGCAGAAGCACTAACACATGAAGAATACTTGGAAGGTGACTGGAGGGTAAACATGTAAGAATAAATACACAATTTTTAATGAGTGAATTCTGGTTTTTGTTTTCCCCCTCATATATGTGTATGTGATATGATTTAATGATACAATAATGCATGCTTTTGTGTGTTGGTGATGTCTATGAGTGGCTCCTTGAGCACAGTTTTGGCTCTACATCATTAGGCAGACCACTGCTGGCACTTAGGCAGAGGTGGAGTCGAGAATCCCTGGTTAGAATTAACACGAGGTGAGTAAGCGCAGTCTTATGTCCA
>NW_028084248.1:0-626 GCF_014824575.4 Sturnira hondurensis | reverse complement strand
GTTACTCTTCACAAGATGTGGAGTAGAAATACCAATAATAATGGCTGCTCCCCTTTATTGGGCTTCTGCTCTTGCTACCATGCTTTTCCCTTGTCTGCCTAATTATTTTTATAGAATGGATTCCTAGAAGTGGAGAAAGAGGTAACGCAAGGCCAAGGTTACCTAAACCAATTACAGATTGAAAGGAATATAATCCATAATGTTGTGACTAAAATCATGAGCATCAGAATGAGACAGACCTGGAGTTGAACAGAGGTTCCACTGTGATTAGCTATGCAACCACGAGCATGTTGCTTAACTGTTTTTGAGTTTTGGTTTCTTGATTTATGAGGTTTGAATAACTATAATATCAATTTCATGGAACTGTTATGATTTAATCAAATAACATGTGGAAGTATTTAACATAGAGCATGGCACAATGTAAAAAAATCAAATGTGTTATTTATTGCTATCACTATAGAACTCAGCTTTTTTTATCCACTTTTATTCTTCCCACACAAATCACTTGTTAAAATATTTACATCCCATCTCTAAGTGACAATTATTTATTTATTTATTATATTTTAAACTAAGTTTATCGGGATGACATTTGTTAATAAGATTGTATAGGTTTCAAGTGTACAATG
>NW_028084247.1:0-1425 GCF_014824575.4 Sturnira hondurensis | reverse complement strand
AAATAAAAATTATATTAAAAAAAAGAATTAAAAAAAAAAAGAAAAGATGCTGGGAGAGACTCCCAGTTTCACAGGAAAGTTTGTTGGAGAGACCCACAGAATTCTGCCCACGCACCTGGAAACCAGCATCAGAAAGGCCCAATTTGCTTGTGGAAAGTGGCAAAAGGGACTGAAATCCGAGAGAGTGCAGAGCAAGCACCATTGTTCCCTCTCTGACCCCACCCCCACATATAGCATCACAACCCAGCCACTGAGTTGCCCTGCCCTGGTGAACACATAAGGCTCCACCCCACATGCATAATAGGGGTGAACAGACCAAAACATTATGGCTCAAGAAGAACAGCTCAAAGCCCCAGAGCCAATACTTTTAAGTGACCAAGAGATAGCCAACCTATCAAATGCACAGTTCAAAACACTGGTGATCAGGATGTTCACAGAACTGGTTGATTTTGGTCACAAATTAGATGAAAAAATTAAGGCCACACTAAGTGAAATGAAGGAAAATGAACAGGAAACCAATAGTGATGGAAAGGAAACTGGGACTCAAACTCAAGGGAGTAGACCAGAAGGAAGAAAGAAGCAACAAAACAGAAAAGAATGAAGAAACAAGAATTCAAAAACACGAGGAGAGGCTTAGGAACCTCCAGGACATCTTTAAATGTTTCAACATCCGAATTATAGGGGTACTTAGAAGGGGAAGAGGATGAGCAAAAAGTAGAAAAGTTATCTGAACAAATAATAAAAGAGAACTTCCACAATCTGACAAAGGAAATAGACGTCCAGGGAGTCCAGGAAGCTCAGAGAGTCCTAAAGGAGGTGGACCCAAGGAGAAACATACCAAGGCACATCATAATTACATTAGCCAAGATTTAAATGAAGGAGAAAATTCTAGAAGCAGCAAGAGATAAGGGGATAGTCACCTACAAAGGAGTTTCCATCAAACTGTCTGCAGATTTCTCAGAAGAGACCTTACAGGCAAGAAGGGGCTGGAAAGAAGTATTCCAAGTCATGAATTGCAAGGACCTACATCCAAGATTGCTCTGGGCAGCAAAGCTTTCATTTAGAAAGGAAGGGCAGATAAAGTGCTTCTCAGATAAGGTCAAGTTCAAGGAGTTCATCATCACCAAGCCCATATTATATGAAATTTTTTTTCAATATATTTTATCGATTATACCATTACAGTTGTTGTTCTATTCCCACCCTTCATTCTCCTCCACCCTGTACACCCCCTCCCCCACCATCCCCCCTTTAGTTTATGACCACGTGTCTCAAGTTCATTAGATTCTATATTTCCCCTACTATTCTTGCCCTCCCCCCTATCTATTTTCTACCTACTCTCTATGCTATTTTCTGTACCTTCTCCCCCCTTCTCCTCCTTCCACTTCCCTGTAGCTAACCCTCCATGTGTTCTTCATTTCTGATCAA
>NW_028084246.1:0-523 GCF_014824575.4 Sturnira hondurensis | reverse complement strand
TTGGCAAATCGCATCCAACAATACATCAAAAAGATCATACACCACGACCAAGGGGTATTCATCCCAGGGATGTAAGGATGGTTCAATATTTGTAAAACAGTAAATGTAATGCACCATATAAACAAAAGCAAAGACAAAAACTACATGATCATATCAATAGTTGCAGAAAAAGTTTTTGAGAAGGCACAACACCCATTTATGATAAAGGTACTCAGAAAAATGGGAATAGAGGGAGCATCCCTCAACATAATAAAGGCCATATATGAAAGACCTACAGCCAACATCATACTCAATGGGCAAAAAATAAAAGCTTTTCCACTAAGATCAGGTACAAGACAAGGTTGCCCACTTTCACCACTTTTATTCAATATAGTATTAGAAATTCTGGCTGCAGCGATCAGACAAGAAAAGGAAATAAAAGGCATCCAAATTGGAAAGGAGGAAACAAAACTGGCACTGTTTGCAGATGATATGATAGTGTACATGGAAAACCCTATAGCCTCTACCAAAAAACTGCTGGAAC
>NW_028084245.1:0-3178 GCF_014824575.4 Sturnira hondurensis | reverse complement strand
ACATTCAGAGGAAAAGGGAGGAGTCAGGAAGGAGGCAGGGTGTACATTCCCAACTCTGGAACCCTGCCTGAATGAAGTGCTTGACTTCTGTTCCCAGTATAAGAAAGGGGTATTCCAGATAATCGGTTTCCCCTTCTGTCTTTAATGTCCAACAGTTATTAACACTAATGCAGAAGAGGAGCAAAAACAGCTCTATCTCCACAGCTCATAAAAGTCCGGAACAGCATTACATTTGAAGGGAATCAAAGTTTTGCTGCCCTTAAGATGCCTTTCAGGGCTATTGATTTTAACCTGTTAAAAAAGAAAACTCAGGAATAACTTTTGACCCTCTCTCCTTTCCTGCCCAAGAGATTCAGACAGAGAAACTGGCTTCTGGAAGGAGATCTGAGGATGTCAACTGAGCCTGATTTGTACTAAGCATGGTAAACAGGAAGGCTTCAGGCAGGGGCAGATAGCTAGATACCCACCTCCTCCCACTGTCTCTGATTTGCCTGGCAAAATTCTCCTGCCGAGTGTGTTCCACTCTTCCTCATCTACCCGCAATGCACCCCCGCTCGCTTCTCATATCTGAGACCCCTATGCCCCCATTTTCTCCTTTGTCCAAAAGTACCTTACATACCCAAGGTTGCCTCCTGATCTTTGGAATTTTCAAACCTATGTGAGTTCCCCATGCACATGTAGTAAAACTTACATTTTCTCCTGTTACTTTGTTAATTTAAGTATTAGCCCAGCTAGAAGAAAATAGAAGGTGGGAAGCATTACTTTTTTTAGCTCCCACACATATCTCAGTTGAAGATGACTGCTGATAGCCTTTAAGGGTAAAATTATATTTGTGTCCTATACAAATTGCTAAATAAATAAGAAACAATAAATCAACAATGCCCTGGAGGTTTATCCAGGATACGCAGGATAATCGTTTAGCAGAAAGTACATTCACCATAAAAAATGGATATTGCTTTTATGATAAAGGTCCTTAAACAGAAAATACTTCCCGTACTTCCTTAACATGACAAAGATTACCTCCTTCAGCCGCCACCAACTTCACTGATAAAATATTAGGGACGGTTCTCCTGTTACCCAAACAGATACATGATACAGACATCTGTTATCTGATATTTGTGTAACTTTGTTCTAACACTTCTGGCCAAGACAAAAAAAAAACCCCATGAAACATAATTACAAGGAAATTTATCAGCAATAAAGCACAATGAGCATAATTAACAAACTATATAATGGCCTATTTGAAAGCTAAAACCAAAGGAACACTTTTAATTTCTTTTTTAAAGATTTTATTTGCACATTTTTTAGAGAGAGAGGGGAAGGAAGCAAGAGGGAAAGTTGTCTTTTGCAAGCCCCCAACTCAGGGTGTGGCCTGCAACCCACACATGTGCCCTGACTGGTAATCAAATCAGAGACCTTTTGGCCCTTAGGTGGAAGCTCAATCCACAGAGCCACACAAGCCTGAGCATGGAATACTCTTAAATTTGGTAAGAGAATGCAGCAAAATGGGCTTCAAAAAGTTTATTAAGAAAACTAACTAAAAAAGACTGCCATAGAAATACGTACCAAGGATAGTATCAAAACATTTATGCAAGAAAGAAAGAAAGAAAGAAAGGAGAAAAGAAAAGAAAAGAAAAGAAAAGAAAGAGTTTAAGAAAAGCAGCCCTGACCGGTGTGGCTCAGTTGGTTGGGCATCGTCCCACAAAACAAAGGGTCACCAGTTCAATTCCCCATCAGGGCACATGCTTGGGTTGCAGGTTTGGTCCCCAGTCAGGGCTTGTGCAAGAAGCAGCTGATTGGTGTTTCTCTCTCACATCCATGTTTCTCTCCCTCTCTGTCTTCTTCTCTTCCCTCTCTAAAATTAAATATTTTTAAAACAAAAAGAAAACAATAGCTAATCATTATATTTAACAGTTTTAACTTCAGAGAAATATACTTTTTGGAGTACATACTATGCACTAGGTCTTATGTTAGCACTTTTCCTAAAAGATCCTTACAAGCCTGTGAGGCCCACTGAGAATATCATCATTGGACAAGCAAAGAAATCAAGTCTTTGTTCTGTAAGTGTCTTATCCCTGAAGTCACAGGGCTACAAGTCGCAGAGAAAGGGTTGGAAACCAGGTGTGTGTGACTCTGGAGTTCACTCTCTTAATCACTATGTTAATATTGCCTCTCCCCACTCCATTTCTCCAGTTTTCCGTGTATGTAGGGCATCTTTTTCCCATGTTCTACGTATCAGTAGATGTTCTACGTATCAGTCAAGCCTTCTTGGTAATTCCTTCACGTGCTCAGATACAAGGAATAGTCTAGTAGCCCCCATCTCCTCTCCCAGTCTCTCACCCTGATGGTGAACAAAGGGCATCACATGGCATGGGTAGGTACCTTCATAAATCATCACCGAGTCTTCAAAAAACAATTCACTGAAGGCAAATGCAGCCTCTGAACTGTTAGAACAACAATGACTGCTGGTACACTGATACAGGTGGGTTCCTAGAATACTCACCTAGTCGGGGAAGCCTGGACTAAAGGGGTCTGCTCTCCAGAAGATAATTCCGGGTCTGAGGGATCCCCCTCATAGTCAGATATTGCATATTTTAAAAGTTCTTGCTGCACACCCCCCTGAAAATCACTGGTATAAGTGGACAAGCCCAGTGATTCCATTCATTCTAACTGCACTCTACTGTTACTGGCTGTAGTTAACTCTAACATACATACTAAATTGTAATAAAATGGATTGGAATTGGCCTCATATAATTTTAAACATAGTCTACCGGCCCTGAGTACAACAGAAATTGTACCCTTTCTATCTGTGTTGGCATAAAATGAAAGATGTAATTACTCGTTAGTCATGAAACACTGAAACGCACCCCATATTAGCAATCACATTCATTCATGTGATCACTGTGCACATTACTTAGCCCCAGCAGTACAACAACACTGCAGTACTTGAATCCACAGATTACCTTTGACATCCTCTGTCAGTTCTGACATCTCCCCCTATCAGCTCTAAACCAGACAGAGGAGGAAGCAAGCAGGCCTGATTCATATCCCTGTCATGGGTTACAACTGGGCCCAGGAAGTCCCAGCACTGACCCAGCTTACCCTTAGCATCTGAGTATTCCTGGCGACATTTGAATTAAATTTGTCAGACCTCTCATTTCCAAAGCCGAGCTTGGGG
>NW_028084244.1:0-807 GCF_014824575.4 Sturnira hondurensis | reverse complement strand
GCCAGATTGCTTTGGGGTCTCCTGGAGTCAGGGTGGGTCATGCCACAGTCCCTGGAACAGCAGCCCTGCCTGTGTCAGTCACTCAGCGGGGTGGGGGCCTCGGGGGTCTGGCCAGGCACTTGCCTGGGCCCCCAGCAGCGGCAGAGCTGGTGGGTCTGAACACCGTGGCCATCAGGGCTACCCAGAGGAGACCGAGTGGGCCACGGGCTGTGGGTCAAGTCCACCCTTCGCTGCTGCCGGTGCGGGGGGCTGTGAACCTGGGCCATGGAGAGGGGCCACCTTCCCAGGGACAGGAAGATGGCCAGGGAGAAGAGGAAAGAGCCACCCCTCCCTCCTGTGGGATGGGAAAGAGGCAGCCCCAAATAAAGAGACAAACTTTTCCTTGGGAGAGAGACCCCCACAGTGGGAGGAGCACACAGACATCCCCTCCTCCACCGGCCTCTCTCCATTGCTGTTTCTCCCTCTCTCTCCTCCGCACCTTCTTCCCCTGCCCCCTCCTCTGTCGCTGCTCTTCCCCATCGGTCTCTCCACCCACTTCATTCCCCGCCCAGGTGGAGGAGGAGGAAGACAGAGCGGGGCCTGGGACAGTTTCCTTTCTGCGTGCACTCCTGCTCCAGCAGAGGAGAAGGGGAGGTCGCAGCCGCTGGTGCGGGCTCACTCGGGGCATGGGGATCCTGTGGACGCCCTGGCCGCTCCTCTGGGCAGTGCTGCAGCTGGGCTGGCGGCCAGGATGGCTTCTAGGTAGGTGACCAGGACTGCGTGATGAGGGTCAGGGCTGGGACAAGCTCAGGCCCTCGGTCCTGGCAG
>NW_028084243.1:0-2146 GCF_014824575.4 Sturnira hondurensis | reverse complement strand
TCTTTGAGTTCAATATTATAAGGTTTTATAATTTAGGATGTTAGGCTGAGGCGGGGTGAGGTGCACTGCACTGAGGCAGGAGTCCCAGCCGAGGCCGAGCCAGAGTGGGGCTGGAGCCGGAGCCTGAACCGGAACCTGGGCGAATTTCGGTATACATAGAGAAAATGGCGGAGGAGTAGGACGGAGCAACTCCAGTTCTCGTACCCCTGGAAGAAAAGCCTGGCAGATCTACTGAGGAACAGCACAATCAATTCCCCAACCAACAATTCCCCAACATTTATGAAAATAAGAGACCAGAGATAGTGACGAACCAGACAGCTACAGGTCATTGGGGGTCTCAGGGACGTGAGTAAGGACAGAGGCGGCCAGGCTGGTGCATAACGGCCCTGCAGCCGAGGCTGCCGCAGCCGTCGGAGCCCAGAGGCTTCCTTTCGTCTGTGCCCAGCAACAGGGACATCTGCCACGGAGAACTCATCCGGAGCCCGGCACCCATGAGTAAAGTCAAGGGCGGTGGCTGCGGGATGGCAGCCATTGGCTGGCGGGTAAAGACCTTGGAGCCATGGCTGCCACAGCGGTCGGGGCGCAGAGGCTTCCGCCTGCACCCAGCAACAGGGGCATCTGCTACAGAGGACTCATCGGGAGCCTGGTACCCCAGAGTAAAGTCAAAAGCAGCAGCAGTGGGACCAGTAGCCATTGGCTGGCAGGAAAAGACCTTGGAGCTGCTGCTGCCACAGCTTCCAGGCCCCAGAGGCTTCTGTCTACAGCCAGTGTCGGGGTGTCTGTCACAGAGGACTCATCGGGAGCCCAGCACCTGTGAGTAAAGACAAAAGCAGCAGCGGCAGCGGCAGGGCCGGCTGCCCTCCGCCAGCCCAAATGCCTTGGAGCCGCCACTGCTGCTGCATTAGGGGTGTAGAGGCTTCTGGCTGCGGCCAGTGCCATGGAGTTCTCATAGGGATCCCAGCACCCAGTGGAGCATTGGGCCGGCTGTGGGGTCCCTGGAAGAGCTGGCTCCCTCCCTCACCATCTAGGCGGGGCCGGGTGGCAGAGACCTGTCTGCCTAGGTGTGTAGGGAGGGTGGCAAGGACAGGGGGCCGTGTTCAGTTGCGATCTCTGTGGTCGCCAGCCCACCAGCCCGCCAGTCCAGGAAATTTGACAGGAACATTGTCCTAACCAGTCAGGTTGGGGATTGGGCTGGGCTGAGAGGCATGCTTTCTGGAGAAGTTTTTACTGGAAAGTAGACTGAGGCGTTCTCCTGTGAAGGCAGCTTGACTTGCTTCTCACCCAGCCACAGGACTGGGAAGGACCAGTACCAGATCCCGTGGGACCCAGGCAGCCTGTCGGGTGGGCGGGCGCCCGCACCCCAGTCTGGTAGCCTGGCTGGCACTCGGGTGTGTGCCTGGGCCTACAACTCAGCCCACAGAGGGGTACTGCTGAAACCAGAAAAACCGGATTGGACAATTTGAAACCAACAAGGGAGGAGATTTTTTAGTTTTGGGGTTTTTTTTTAAACTTTTTTTTTCAGTAACCATATATTTTTTAAAATTTTATTGTTGCTGTATCTTTCAGTGCTCTGTTCCTCTCCTTTCTTTTTTCCTGTTTTAGTTCTTCCTTTCACCCCAAACTTACTGCTTTTTCTTCACTTCTCTTGCCTTTTTTTGTGTGTTTGTTTGTTTGTTGTTTTCTATACCACTGTAAATACTTCACAACACATCTCTCGGGTCTTAGCCCACTTTACGGGTTCCTGAATTCTATTATTGTAGTGATTAACTCTATTTGCTCCCATGCTATGCCTATTTACTATTCTTTACTCTCACCTTACTTCAAAATCTGACCACCCGCAACCTCACTGCTTTCTAGATACAACTCAGAAGCCTTCCCTCCCCAACAAGAGACTTATCTTTGGTCTATCCTTTCTTAAAAGTGGCAAATTGGTTGAAGATTACACTTAACACTTTATATAGCCTAAAGATCTTCTATCTCTTTTTTACCGGCTGTGACTGTAAATATCATAAAGTATTCTCCTGCTGTCATAAACCATTTTGCCTCCCCCTCCAACTGATCACAAACACACAAAGAAAGGAGTAGGTGGAAGTGGAGAACATCAAGATACCTGTAGGAGACTGCACCACTGAATTTCACAGGTATT
>NW_028084242.1:0-1423 GCF_014824575.4 Sturnira hondurensis | reverse complement strand
GACGCTGTATGTGGGTGCAGGGTCAAAGAGGGACTCTGGCGTCCCGTCTGCCACCTGCCGCCTGCCGCCCTGGCCCTCACCAGTGCCGAAGGGCAACTAAGTCGCTGGGTTGTGACATTGTATGTGGGGGCGGGGTCAAAGAGGGACTATGGCGTCCTGTCCGCCGCCTGCCACCACGGCCCTCACCCGTGCCGCAGTTGCTGCCGTCACCGGGCCCACGCGTTTCATCCCACTGCACGCGAGTGTGCCACCGCCGTCAGCCCTCGCCCCCTGGGGCCTGCGTGGTCTGTCTCACTGTGCGCGAATATGTGCCCGCGGTCTGCCCCGCACCCCAACTGGTTCCCGTCTGCCTGCGCGCCTGGGTCCTGCCCGACCCTGCTTGCTGCTGGCTCCGCCCCTCTTACTGTCCCTGTTGAACGGTTAGATGTAGTCGGACTTCCGTATAATTCAATTTTCTGTCTTTTGGTTGTGTCTTTGTTTCTCCAAACCTTTGTTGTATTCAAACTTGGTTGTGGGAGAAGGCACAGTGTTTCCACCTATGCCTCCATCTTGGCGGAAGTTTTATACTGCTTTTTAAAGATGTATAAATTTGATGTTCTGTCTTGTATTATGTAGTTATTCAGTATATGTTTCCTAACCTCCTGACTGGTAAGTTTTGGGGGTAACCTCTGATTCAAAACTATAGCTCTGCAATGCCTAGTACAATGCTCGGAACTTATTAGATATACTATGTATCTAAAATACATCCGTGGGTATAGAATATATATTTTATAAGGTATATATATTAGCTGAATAAATGAATAAATAAAAGAGCAAAAAGCAATTGGATAAGAAATGAGACATACACTTTACTTAAAATTTAAAGAGGCAGCAAAGAATTGAGGTGTATATTAATAAATGGGGAGTAACAAGTCAAATTTTCAGTTTAGTGATGTTTAAAAGAAAACAAGCAGACTTCTGCCAAGATGGAGGCATAGGTGGAAACACTGTACCTTCTCCCACAATCAAATTTGAATACAACAAAGGTCTGGAGAACAAAGACACAGCCAAAAAACAGAAAATTGAATTATACAGAAGTCCGACAACCACTAACCGTTCAACGGGGACGGTAAGAGGGGCGGAGCCAGCAGCGGAACCAGGTCGGGCAGGAAAGATCCGCAGACCTAGGCGCACAAGTGGCCCGGAGCCAGTCAGGGTGTGGGGCAGACTGACCGTGGTCGCACATTCGCGCACAGTGAGACGGACCACGCAGGCCCCAGGGGGTGAGGGCTGCCGGCAGTGGCACACTCGCGTGCAGTGGGATGAAACGCGTGGGCCTGGTGACGGTGGCAGCTGCGGCACCTGTGGGGGCCGAGGCAGGAGACAGCAGATGGGACGCCATTGCTCCTCTTTGACTCTGCCCCCACATACAACATCACAACCC
>NW_028084241.1:0-781 GCF_014824575.4 Sturnira hondurensis | reverse complement strand
GAGCCCAAGCTAACACAGATGACTCGCCTCTCAGGCTGTGCGGGGTAATGGGGCAGTGACAGATGAGTAATGAAGACCTGTGTGGAAGGCAAAAGTTTCTCTGAGTTTTCCTTAAATTCCATCTATGAACCTTGATCATAAACAATGGATTTTTGGGGGGGGGGAGATGGAATCATTTGAGAATCTAATGAAAAAATGTAGACTTTCCCGAAAAAAAGTCCTTCCCTGATAAATTTGGCCTACAATTTCAGGGGTCCACAAATCCTCGTCATGCTCAGACCCAGGCTGAGCCTCTGCTTTGAGACAATAATCTTCCCAGTAGAGAATCTAGAAAGAATGGCAAATAAGGCCCTTCTACTAGCTCCAAAGACCTCTAACCAAAGGAACCTCATCTTGTGAGTGCTGAGCAATCCTGGACTAGCTTTAACAGTGGCACCTGTGCATATGGATTACAATTCACTGTCAAGAGCATCGTCTTTTAAAAAGCTGGGAAGGAATGGATATTCTAAGCCTCAAATTACTGGGAATAAGCAGGATATAAGTAAATTAGTAATAATGGTCTCTACTCTCTATGGATTCATTCAAAGGCAAAGTTTATCTAAGACTCCTGCGAGAGAATTAGCTGGAAGTTGCCATAGAAATGGAGGCGGAGAGAAGAGACTAGGGATTCCACTGGCCTGTAGACACAAAGCAGCGGCAGAGCGTTGAGCTCTGTTCCGCATTTTTTTTAAAAGATTTTATTTATTTATCTTTAGAGGGGAAGGGAAGGACAGAGGGAGAG
>NW_028084240.1:0-785 GCF_014824575.4 Sturnira hondurensis | reverse complement strand
ACAAAGTTTCAGTAACAAAAACTAAACCAAACACAGAAAAGTGAACTATATGCAAGTCTGACAACAACAAACTGTTCAGCCAGAGCAATAAACCAGGTGAAGGAGCAAGCAGTGAGAATGAGACAGAGCAAGCAGTGAGAATGAGACGGAGCGAGCAGTGAGATACAACACACAGGCCCCAGTGGCAGGAAGCAGCAGAGGGGACTGCTGTTTTGACCCCTCTTTGACCCCACCCACACATACAGCGTCACAATCCGGCGACTGAGCTGCCCCGCCCTGGTGAACACCTAGAGCTCTGCCCCTCATACGTAACAGGCACGAACAGACCAAAACATCATGGCTCAAGAAGAACTCAAAGCCCCAGAGCCGATAACTCTACGCAACCAAGAAATAGCCAACCTATCAGATGCATAGTTCAAAACACTGGTGATTAGGATGCTCACAGAACTGGTCGATTTTAGTCACAAATTAGAGGAACAAATGAAGGCTAAACTAATTGAAATGAAGGGAAATGCACAGGAAACCAATAGTGATGAAAAGGAAACTGGGAGTAAAATCAAGGGAGTGGACCAGAAGGAAGAAAAAAATGACCAAACAGAAAAGAATGAGGAAACAAGAATTTAAAAAATTGAGGAGAGGCTTAGGAACCTCCAGGATATCTTGAAACATTCCAACATCTGAATTATAGGGGGACCAGAAGGGGAGGAGGAAGAGCAACAAGTGGAAAACTTATTCGAACAAATAATGAAGGAGAACTTCCCCAGTCTGGCAAAGGAAATAGACTT
>NW_028084239.1:0-1404 GCF_014824575.4 Sturnira hondurensis | reverse complement strand
AAATATACTTAAAAATAATACTGTATTGTATATATAAACATTTAAGAGGGTATATCTCATGTGAACTGTTCTTATCACAAATGTTTTTAAAAAACAAACAAACACAAAAAAACAAAAACAAAAACCAAAAAAAAAACCCAACTACAAATCAGCAAGATAATCAAAAAGACAAAAATAGGTAAATGATCTAAAAAAGCAGCCCACTAAAGAATACCAAAATAGTCAAATATGAAAGAGGTCAATTTCATTGGCCATTAGAAAAATGCACATTAAAACCACAAAAAGAGACAATGACACATGCCTCGTAATGGCTAAAATTAAAATTACACCAACTGTTGGTGAGGATACACAGCAAATGAACTCTCACATACCGTTCATGAGAACAGACCGTGGAACAATGAGTGGGAAAAACAGTGTGGTATTATCTACTAAAGCTAAATAAATGCTTATTACCCAGTAATTCCTCTCTTATCAAAAATGTGTATATAGCACCAAAAGATACAGAATGTTCATTACAGCTTTATTCATAATAACCGAATACTGGAAAATTCTAAATGACAATCACCAAGAAGAAAGAATAAAACACAAAGTAACACAATGGAACACTGCACACCCTAACAATGAACACACTACTGNTGAGTGGGAAAAACAGTGTGGTATTATCTACTAAAGCTAAATAAATGCTTATTACCCAGTAATTCCTCTCTTATCAAAAATGTGTATATAGCACCAAAAGATACAGAATGTTCATTACAGCTTTATTCATAATAACCAAATACTGGAAAATTCTAAATGACCATCACCAAGAAGAAAGAATAAAACACAAAGTAACACAATGGAACACTGCACACCCTAACAATGAACACACTACTGCTACCTACAATGTGCATGAATCTCACACTGCTAAGCAGAAGCGAGACACAAAAAGAACTACAATGTATCCTTAATCGTATACAAAGTTCAAAATTGAAAAAAAAATCTGTTGTATCCAAAGTAAGGATAGTCCCTGGCCCCGGAGTAGGAGGGCAGTGGTACTGATCAGCAAGAGGCAGAAAATGGGAGATGGGGGTGTTCTGGAAGGCCAGTAACATTTTAATTTTGGCAGTAGATACACTATCAAAATGTCCCCTCTATGGTAATTCATTTAATGTAATTCTTACCATTTGTTTAAAAAAAGTAAACTTAATTAAGAACCATTAGAAAAAGTCTAAGAGGAATTAAGAAGGGTCTTGCCTTAGCAGATGTTATAAAAATATTATCAAGTGCCCTGACTACTGCAGCTCAGTCAGCTGGGCATCATCCCGGAAACCTAAAGTTCGCCAGTTGAGTCCCAGTCAGAGCACATGCCTGCATTGCACGTAGGTGTGTGAGAGGTAAGCAACTGATGTTTCTCTCCCTCCCTTT
>NW_028084238.1:0-2116 GCF_014824575.4 Sturnira hondurensis | reverse complement strand
AACCTATAACAGTTTGCTCTTCTGTGTGGTGAGCACAGAATGCCTCAGTTTCTCGGTCCCACCCCCACCAATGCTAAACTATCAAGACACATGATGTTTGTGTGAGAGGCCAACCCAGAAAAGATCAGACCATCTGGGCAGCACTCCCTCGGCCCCGAGAAGTGCCACAACCCTCTGCTTCCCTTCCCTCTGCAAAGAGCAAAGGAGCAAGTGCAGATGGTCTGACCCGCACCCAGACTAGTTCAGAGGAGTTTGGTCTGGTCCCACGGCTTTGGCGCATCCAGGAGGGAGAGGCAGCCAGTTCCCCAGCACTGGTGCTCTGTGCACCAGACTTGGGGCCACTGGGTGTGCTCAAGCCCCAGCCCCGATGCCCTCACCCTCTCTCTCTTCCTTTCCTGCCTCTCAGGTCCAGCCATCCTAGGACATCAGCTGCTGGTCCCTGAAATACTAGCATCACCCATCATGAGCTGGAAGCAAATGGGCAGGGGCATTTTCCAAGGGTGTTACAATTTGTACTGTCAGTTACTAATATTTGTTGTTACCTCCTCTCTCCTTCTCCACACACCCACAGGGGTGCTGCTAGTATAACCCCCTTCCTACTGGACACATAAGTGAGGCTGTGAGAATCAGAGGACTCACTAGGACACGAGCACAGGTGCAGCCAGCCCCAGAACGTGGTGGTGGCACGTCTGCCCCAGGCCATACTCAGAAGCAATCCCGCCACATGACTGGCTGGGCTCCATGCCCACAGCCTCCAGGACACCTCGCCCAAAGTCCAGGTGCAACTGCCCTTATCTCTTAGCTCCGGATCTCCACAGTCATCTCAGGGCCCTGGGCAGGTGGGCCCCTGACTCGGGAGGAGGCCTGGCTCAGCGTTTCTGGGAGCTTGGGCTCATCACTGATAACGGAAGTGCTGGCCCTGCCAATAGCAGAGAAAGACCGGAGACTGAGCTTATGGCAAAGTTGCCAGCCTGCGGGCTGCTCAGAGGCACCTCTGTTTGGGCATGAAATCCCTTCCTCGTCTTGCAGGGGGTACTGAGAGCTGGGAGGGGTTTCTGCCTGCACATCTGGGCTGCCATCAGTCCTCCTGGCCGAGGGGTCTCCGGTCCCACAGCAGAGAGTGGGGATGGTCAGGGAGGAAGGACATGAAGGCTGACACAGGCCACTTGCTCCAGCTACAAAGGCCCCTGGGAGACGGTTTAACTTATTTCTTTCAGTAAAAGATATCAACCCTGGGAAAGTGTGTGTGTGCACATGTGTGCACATGATGGGTGTGTGCACACAAGTCCAAGTGTGCACACCACTGTTTCCAGGCCTTTCTCCTGCAAAAGGACAGAAGAGCTGGTCCCTGCGCGACAAAAAACACAGAAGATGTCCTCACCTAGCTGTGTCTCAGGGCTCGACCCTTGAAGGCCGTGCTCTTTTCTCCCCATTTCGATTTCTATTTCCACCAGAGGCTAAAGAACTTTTTAAAAACAGGCGTTTTCCCCCCTACCCCCACTTTGAGTTTCTTTTGAAACTGAGAAGGATGCCCAATGCGTGGGGCAGAGGCCACACTGAAAAGTACCTGCCTTGCAGAGTCTCCTCTTAGGCAACTCCATTTATTTTTCTTGTAGTAAAGTGTATATAAAAATTTACCATGTTAACCATTTTAAGGGTATAGTTCTGTGGCAGTAAGCACGTCACCATCATCTACCGTCCATTGCCAGAACTCCCCAACTGAAACTCTGTCCCCATCAAACCCTGACCCCCCACCCCTCGCCCCCAGCCTCTGGCAGCCACCCTTCCCCATTCTGACTGTGTGGCTTTGACTACTGCAGGGACCTCCAAGACATGGGCTCACACAGTATTTGTCCTATTGTGACCAAATTATTCACTTAGCATGAAGTCTTCACGATTCATACATACTGCAGCATACCACAGAATTTCTTTCCATTTTGAGGCTGAGTACTATTCCATGGTACAGTGACCCCTCACCTACCGTGGGAGTTACATTCCAGAGACCCCCAGGATAGGTGAAAATCACGAAGTAGCGGCTTTTTATTTATTTTATTATGTATATGCATTTTAAGGCTTTATAAACCCTTCCCACACTCCTATAAACCTTTCCCACTCT
>NW_028084237.1:0-967 GCF_014824575.4 Sturnira hondurensis | reverse complement strand
AATAAACTTGGTTCTGTAGAGATGAGTGCCCATACACCAGCTAATCTCTGGCTGATTTAGACTTTTCCACCTACAGGATCCTGGATGCCTCTCCAGTCTGGGGATACTCCTGGTGAACATCCTGGTGAATAGCCACACTTGGGTGTGTGAACTTACATGCATTTTTCTAAGGAAAGAAGTCCATGGCTTCCACCAGTTTTCTAAGGGATCCCCTGCCCAAAGACAGCAAACATTAAGTGAGTGCGTGTCTGTGCATAAGAGATCAGTGAAGGCCAGGTGCATCCCTCTTTCAGCTGGCTGTGCCCCAGATGAGACCAACACGACCCCCTGGGCTAGGAGGCGTAGCATCCAGGCACAGGACTGGAACTCCCCTGGGAGCCAAGTCTTTGCCAACAGAAAAATGAGCAGAAAACAAAGGCTGAAGGTTGTATCCCAACAGCAGAGCAGAGCCCTCTTTTACCTGAAAATTCGGTGATTCCAACACCTTCTGTGGCTCTCACTAAAGCCATTTTCTGACAATGTCTCCAAGCCATCTAAAGACTATCAAACATGGCAACAAGCCAAGCTTGGGGTGTTTTATGCCTTGTGGACTTGTTGGCAATTAGTTATTAGCAAGATCCTTTTCAGCAGTGTCCTGGTTCCAAGATAAAACCCTGTCCATACGTGTCTTTCTGTTCTCCCACAGGTGGCAGCACATGCGATGGACTGAACCCAGGTGGTGCTTCCTTGTAACTAGACTCTCTAATTCCACGCATGTTTGAAAACTTTTCTCATTTTTTAAAGTTCAAGTAGTCACCAAGGTACAATCCACCAGAATGGGATAGTGGGCCCATGCAGCATCACAATTTTGTTACTGGATCCACCAAGAAGGGCCGAGGTAACAGCAAACATTTACAGAGGACGGGTGACAAGCCAGCAGAGTGCCAGAGTTCCATGCAGACCAGGTACCTCAACGTACAAGGCGAGG
>NW_028084236.1:0-1107 GCF_014824575.4 Sturnira hondurensis | reverse complement strand
CAACTGAATGGGAAAAATGTTGGGCCCCCTACATTACATCCTCCACCAAAATAATTCTTTCATTGATTTCAATAGCCACTCATAACTAACATAAAACACTGACAGCTATCTAAAACTTACCAAGAGATCTAAAGTGAAAGAATTGGAAAAATATACTATACAAACATTAATGAAATGGAAACTATATAACATATAATAGACTTGAAGGCAAAAAATGAACCACTACTACAAATAAAGATGAGTACTTCATATCAGTAAGTTCAATGTACCAGTTAGTTCCAAATTTATATTCACTTAATAACATAAACTCAAAATTATATGCAACAGAGCTGCATGAAAAAATGTACAAATTAATAATCATAATAGGAGACTTAACCAACCTCTCTCATTCAGGTTCGGTTTCAGAACCGATAAAACCCACAAAAATAGTAAAAATATTTTTAAAATAACATGAGAAAAAATGGCATTTAATGTGTGTAAGTACTTCACTACAACCCAAAATTGCAAATTACAGATGCTTTCCAAGCTCCCTGAAAATTTTTTTAAAAACTGACCATATTGTGATATAAAGCAAGTTTCAACAAACTTTAAAAGACTGAAATTTATATATTTATATATATATTTACATATTTGTATAATTATATATATTTACATATTTGTATGTGTATATGTATATACACATATATGTATATATATAAACATGTATATATTTATTGCTCTCACTGCCATTAATCAAGAAATCAGTAACAACACACAACTAGAAAATACTTATATTCACGAATTATGAAATACACTTCTAAATAACCACCCCAAAATAAATTCACAACTGGATTTAGAAAATAATTTGCATGGAATGATAAGTAAAAACACTTCTTACCAAGGACAGATCACTCAGGTTCCAAAGATGATCACAGCGTCAAGCTCAGTGGTTTTCAACCTCAGGTTGACTTTTCCCCCAGGGGCACATTTAGCACATTGTATGGAGACCTTCCAGATTGTCCTTGGGGTGGGGTTAAGGTGGGAGTTACTGACATGCACTGAACAGAGGTCAGGACTACTAATAAGCACCTACAATGTGGAGAAAAATCCCCCAGGAGAAAATATCAT
>NW_028084235.1:0-1164 GCF_014824575.4 Sturnira hondurensis | reverse complement strand
TTGATATCCTTATATTTTTTTTATCAAAGAATACGATGTTACTTTCCAGTTGCTCAAGTGCCTTTGATTGGGCATCGTTTTAAGATTTTGTTCAGGTTCACACAGATCATGCACATTCTTGCTGAGGTTAATGTTAGGCATTGTGTCTGTTTTGTTGCTATTGGTTCTTTTCAATTCTAACTTTAAATTAGTGTTTATATATATATACACACACAGAGGTATATATTTCTCTGTGTTATTCCCCCTCACTGTAATAAATTCTATCATTAGTAATCATTACATTGCTTTTCCAAGGTAAATAAGCTATCATACAATAATAAAATTGTATTACTTTAGTTATGTAGAAACATAGAAATAGACAACGCTTGAAAGAAAATATGAGGAAATGAGGTAATGTGAGGAGTCAGAAAAAATTCTGTTGGTGGTAAATTCCATAATGATGAACTAAAAGAGGAACAGGATTCGTTTTTCTCACATCTGTCTGTCGGGGCGCTCGGCCTCCCTGCGGACCTGATGTTCCCGCTGGTCTCCCGGCCCCGGAGCCCTTCTCAGACCCTCCCGTCCCCCCTCGGCCTGCCCGTCCCCTCTCCTCCCTCCCAGGGGCCGCAGGACGGGGAGCGCTGGGCGAAGGATCCCGCGTGGGCAGAGGGGCGTCGGCGGGATCCTGCGGGGGCGGAGGTCTCGGGAAGGAGAGCGGAGGGGGGCTCGGGTGATGCGGTTCCGAGACTTCGAGAACTTCGAGAGGAGGAGTGACCAGAATCCTGCCCCGTGAAGGACTCAGGGGTCGGGGAGGGTGTTGGGGTCTCGGAGGTGCTGGCCGGGCTGCGATCCCGGTGGGTCGGGGTTCGGGCGCGAAGCCGGGGTGAGAAGGGAAGGGAGGGGAGCGTCTGGAAGGAGGACTGGACCCTGCTGGGAAGCGGCGGGGACTAAGGGGGCTGGACCGGAGCCGCCCGGGGGGAGGTTGGAACCGGTTACATTGGGGACAGGACGGGGCAGGGCCCGCACAGAATTCGGTGCGACTGAGAGACGCGGGGTTTGGGGACGGGGACCCTGAGAGACCGCAGGACGGTTTGGGGGAAGGGTGATGGGGTGGGAAACTGGACAGTGGGCCACGTGCTCATACAGGTTTGGGGGGTCCGCTCCCCTGTGGGCGGGGAGGGAGAG
>NW_028084234.1:0-574 GCF_014824575.4 Sturnira hondurensis | reverse complement strand
AGAGATGATGAAAAATATTAACAGTGAAAGGACAGCAAATACACAGTTATTAGCAATCACACCTAAAACAAAAGCAAACCTAGAGGACAGCTAGATCAGGAGTTGAACCATAGAAATGAAGAACACATGGAGGGTTAGCAACAGGGGGGTGGGAGGAGGAGAAGGGGGGAAAAGGCACAGAAAATAGCATAGAGAGTAGGTAGAAAATAGATAGGGGGAGGGCTAGAATAGCGGGGGAAATATAGAATCTAAAGAAATTGAGACACGTGGCTATAAACTAAGGGGGGGAGAATAGTGGGGGAGGGAGTGTGTGGGTGGAGGGTAATGAAGGGGGGGAATAGAACAACTGTAATGGTATAATCAATAAAATATATTTAAAAAAATAAAAAAAATGGGCAAAGGACTTGAACAGACACTTTGCCAAGGAGTACATACAGAGGATCCAGAGACACATGAAAAGATGCTCGATATCACTAGCTATCAGAGAGATGCAAATCAAAACCACAATGAAATATCACTTAGCACCAGTCAGAATGGCTACCATAAACAAAGAAACAAACAAACAAGTGTTGGA
>NW_028084233.1:0-626 GCF_014824575.4 Sturnira hondurensis | reverse complement strand
TAGGCTGTGCCCATTACGGGCCTTTTAGGTTTCTCTCTCTCTCTCTCTCTCTTTTCACTTGCCTAGATGTATTTTAGAAAATGTCTCTTTGAGAACACAATTCAAACACATTCTTTGTTTTTCTCTGGGTGTAAAGGACCAGAAAGCCTTGGTGTTAACCAATTTTATGAGGCACGAAGGGAGGCTGCCATCTGTTGTATGGGCCTGGGAAACGGCTGTGGGACTCCTAACTCTGGAAGCACTTTGCCCTGGTCTATGGTAATGTATTCTGTGAGCACCACAGGGAATGGTTCCAGGCTAATTGTTCCAATGGGTTGAGAGCCCAGGTTATAGACTCTGCCATGTAGATACCGAAAGAGGGCAAGGGAAAATGTTGGTCATGGGAAAGGAGGGCTCATTCCTCTCTCTTTTTGGCAAAGGAGGTCCTTAGCGGCTTGGCTGGTCCGTAGGAACAGGATTTCACCACGACGGCCAGCACCTTGTTGCAAAGTGTACCAAGCTGCCCGCACACGAGGCACAGGGAAACACGAGTGAGTCTCGTTCCTAAAGAGGGGAATGAGCTGACTCGTGTAATGCCTTGCAGCATATAGAGATTCTCAACCCATAAACACATTTCATTCTCACCC
>NW_028084232.1:0-1024 GCF_014824575.4 Sturnira hondurensis | reverse complement strand
AAGAATATGAGATAGATCACTTCCCAGCAGCTCTGAAATTCCCTCTGCCTTCACTAAACTTCTATAGTAAGTCATGCACAGTGAGTAATGTGCTATATCAGGCACTGGCAGCGGACAAGATAGACAAGATTCTGCCTTGCTCCAAGGGGATGAAAGACAACACTCTACCTTCCACATTATACTACAGTAGCCTTTCTAGGTTAGCACTGGTAAGGTTTCTATGTACTTTGGTAGTTTGGTCTGTACCATATAAACGGGCTCTTCTCAGTGCCTAGAATATTATTTAATACATAGGAGATGGTTTGTTAAATTTATTAATTCAGAAACTATTTCTTTACCCAATAATTATTTTTAAGTTGCTACTATGTGAAATAATCATCTCTTTGAGACAGGTTTGTGTCTATTCCTACACAAACACAGAACAATGGACTTAGTGAAAACTTGGGCTTCTTTTGTTGCTTTGTTTTGTTTTAGTATTTATAGCTTTATGGCTGAACATTAAGTATCGTTTTTAGACTTTAGCAATAAAATAGTCCATTAAAGTATTTTAAAAAATGCTTCCAAGAGACTTTTTAACTCCAGGAAGATAGAGGAGCTTTCCTTATCCCTATTCATGCCATTAAGTAAAATTTTAGACCTGGACATTATGTAATTGTGTGTGTGTCTGTGTGTGTAAAGGCCTGCTATATATATATATATATATATATATATATATATATATATATAATAGTCTGTCCAGAAAAAGCCCAGCCATTGTTAATATAAGAACAGTTTGCACAACATCCATGTAACCTGGCAGCCAAAGAAAGTGGACTGGAATGCACATGTGTGAACAATGACAACTTCACTATACTAGTCAGTGGGGGTGGTTGACATTGTTGAGTGAGCACAGGTACTATGTGGCCGTCGAATTCCAAATGACCGAGTAGAGCAACAAAATCCACATCAAATTTTACATTAAGCTTGAACATTTGTTCCTGTGTGGAAATTATTTGGATGATTCAGAAGGTCACAGCTACGGGCA
>NW_028084231.1:0-500 GCF_014824575.4 Sturnira hondurensis | reverse complement strand
CAAAAACACAGCAAGCACAGAGCTTCAGAAAATGAGAGGCAGGTTTGAATCTCAGTTGTGGGGTCCACGGGCCCACCTCTCTCTGGATCCTAGTGTTACAACTTCAAATCAATAAGGTTTGGTCAACAAAGTGGTGAAAACTATAAAATTCAGTCAATATCCAGGACTTCCCATCCTTGCCTGATGTTAAGAATTAGCTGGGGTGTGGGCGTAAAGAGTTGGGGAGGAGAAAACACTTGTTAAAATTTATATTCTCAGGTCCTCCCCTGGATTCACTTAATTCAGATTTCCAGGGCAGAGGAAATTTGGAAATATTATTTCAAACAAACAGCCCAGGTGAGTCTGTTCAGGCAAGTTTAGGAAATATGTAATGGATAATCTCTAGAATTGATCCTAGTCAGAAATTACCATTATTTAAAAATACACAGTATAGTGTTTGCATCCAGAAAGTCTTCAAAATTATATTTGTTCATAGAATTCTGTAATATTTATACAATGTT
>NW_028084230.1:0-12687 GCF_014824575.4 Sturnira hondurensis | reverse complement strand
ACAAAATCCCTGACCGTAACATACAAACTTTGTCCCATGCATTTTAATTTGACATCTTCCTGAATTTATGTCAGCTTCGGCTTTCTACTCCCACACATTCTGGGCAAGGTGGACCCACATGGACACTGCTGTACTGAGCTACCAAGGTGGGAAAGAGACAGCAGCCCTGAGTAGTATTTGCACTTGGAAGTATGGTCCGATGGGCACTCCCAGCCATCATGGCCTCCAATGTTCTCTAACAATTGTTAACAAATAAGGGAACAAACCAACCTTTGGGAATGGGATGGATTTAATCACTTTACATTGTTTATTCCAGTCATGTTTGCAGACACACCCAGATCAGTGGAGCCAGCTGCTGGGTGAGGGACTTCTGTGGCAGTGGGGACACAGCCCCAAAGCTCCCTGCTCCCTGTGTACAGGTCATACTCCAGAGGTGATGAGCGAGGGCCAGGCTGTCTGTCCAATGGGAGAACGAGATTAAGCAGAAGACACTAAGAGACAGACAGTCTTGTTTCTCTATGTCCCTTTGGGCATAGAAAGAAGGGGTCCAGCCCTGGCTGGTGTAGCTCAGTGGATTGAGCATGGGCCTGTGAAGCAAAGGGTCTCTGGTTCGATTGCCAGTCAGGGTACATGCCTGGGTTGTGGGCCAGGTCCCCAGTAGGGAACAGATGAGAGGCAACCACACATTGATGTTCCTCTCCCACTCTTTTTCCTTCCCTTCCCCTGTCTCTCAAAATAAATAAATAAAATATTAAAAAAAGAAGGGGTCCAAAGTACCTCTTATCAGTAAAGAAATCTACAAAACAAAGCATGTGAACTTTACTTGATGTTAAAATTTTCACTGTAAAACTCGTTATGTGCACTCAAGATTTATATGGTCCATTATATGTATTTGAACTGTTTGCTTTTTTCTGATGTGGAAAAGAACTCTTTCTCTGTGAAGTTTCCTAATTTCTCCCATTCCAATGATCAAGAGAGTTGTAGGTAGTGAAACTCAAGAACTTTAATATATCACTAAATGTATCCAGAACAATTTTGGAGAAGCTTTCACAACTAACATTACCCAGGAAGAAGATTTTATAGAAAATTATAATCAAAGAAAAATAATATCTCTTTACAAGAAATGTAATTTGGGAATTTAAAATAATACTTTAAGTAATTCATAGTAAATAAGACAACACAGAAAGCCAACTGGTGAACTGTGTACTAACTCAAGCAATATCCCAGAAATCCAAGGAAACAGAAAAGGGCATGAGAGAAACGGGTTACCCTGGAAGCTGTGTTCACGATGACCTCACACTGGAAAACACTCCAATGCCCATCAACAATGCAGTAAATCACTAGTGTCATACGCATGCAACAGGATAAAAGAGAGCAAAAGTGTAAACATCATTTGCACTATCATGGGAGGGTGAATCTCATGAACATGCTGTTGAATGAGAGAAGCCCACACGCTCTAGGAGGTGAGACAAGTGTGAGCTGTCTCACAGGCAAGAGTGGGTTTAGAGCTGAGTGCAGGGTCCAGCCCCCAGTGGCCAATGCTGTGGCTGCCCCAGCCCTTTAGTTCTTGTTGTGACTCATAAACACCCTCAGCAACGCGGTCAAGACAGCTTGAAAAGGCACAAGTTCATTACACAGCATGCCTGAGGTCAGAGAGCAAGGCTGCAGGTAGAGAGAACTTGCAGGTTCGGAGATATGCATTTTAGGGGTAGACAGTGGGGCCTAGTGTTTCCTGGACTCACTGTCCTGTTGAATTCCAAACATAAAATATAAAAGCATGAATTTAAAGGCAGGAGAAGAAAGAACAAGTGGCTCAATTCAGTGAGTTACTGAAATCAACCCAAGAGCCCTAGAACCCAGGAGCCTGGGGCAGGAGGGCCATGAACAGAGAGCCTGCTGTCTGGGTCTCTATCTGGTCCCCATGCCTGGCCTGTCCCTGTTACCCCACACAGCCATCTTTGAAGTGGATGCCTCAATAATCTGAGTATGACTCAGGAACTTGCACTGCAAAAAGAAACAAACAAACAAACAAACAAACAAACAAACAAAAACTGTCGGCAGTTAACACCACTTACTTTGAGGCTACTGTGACACAGAAGAAGGGACCATAATGCCATACTACACAAACATACACTTCTTTCCTCACATAAGTCTGAACAACTCCTTTAAATCCCTTTGAAACTGGAAAACCGACCTTCGTGCTGCCTGTCACATAGCGAACCCAGTAAGCACCAACAGGGACTCAATCTTTCTGGGCACTTCATTCAGAAGGCTGGTGATTTCAGAAGACAGCAGATTCCTACTCTTATGGACCATTTACATTGCCTTCCAAGTCAGCTTTTTTATAAAAGAGAAGAAAATGAGGGGAGGGGTTTTGATATTCAGGGAAAAGTGGATTAAGAACTGCAGCCTTCTACCCCTGGGCTAGCGGGTGGTCCTAGGTCTCTCCCTGGAACTCCAAGGCTCAGGTGTCAGCAGCTGTGCCCCAGGTAGTGGTTGTTAGCTGTGCCCTGGGAGGTCACGTCCTCTCCTGGGAGAGGTGAGGCCTCTATACTCCCAGTTGCTGAAACAGTAGCTTTAACAAGGGCATTACCTACAAGGCTTATTAACTATGAACTTTTAAACTAAAAATTTTCCAACTCTTGAGTTCCCTATCACCTTCAATGTTCTAAGTCTCTCTGTGTCACCCATAAATTAGGAGTGGAATCAGAACATTTTCAAGGCCCCTCCCCCCAGTGTGTGTTTGGTTCTCCAAGATGAAAGAGCAATGTGTCCTGACTCCTTGGCACAGATCCCCACCAGGGGGCAGAAGAGAGCACCCAGAGGATTCTGGAAACACCCTCCCATGTTCATCTGACCTGGGGGTGGAGAGAGGAAGAAGGAAGAGCTGGTCACACCTCTCCCTGGGGACCTGTGTGATGTGAGGTCATCACTCAAAGATGCTGCTGCTCCTGCTGTTTCTGCTGCTTCTGGGGCCCAGTAGGAGCCTGGTTATCTGCGTGGCTAGGGCGAGTGTGTGTTGGTGCCAGCATGAGTAAAGCAGTGGCCAAAGCTAGAAAATTTTGTGTGCTGATGGCAATGACTCAAGGGTCAAGTGAGACGTCATCAGTGAGGGCAAATGGGGGCTTCTGATCCCAGGGAGACTGACAGGAAGATTTCACCAACAAACAGGACTCTGGGGGCTGGAGGAAAAGGGGCGGGGGTAGGGCGTGAGGCCCTGAATTTCCTGACTGTGGTCAGCTGGCACTGGTCCTGCTGGCCTCCTTCATGGATCTCTCCTTTCTCCCTGCAGGCTCTGGGCTCAGTGCTCTCCTCTCAGAGTCCAAGCAGGGTCATCTGTGCAAGTGGGACCCCGGTGACAATCGAGTGCCATGTAAAGGACATTCAGGCCTTAATTGTGTCCTGGTATCAGCAGTTCCCGAATCAGGGCCTCGTACTGATGGTGACTTCCAACTCGGGCTTTCCTGCCACACACGAGCAAGGTTTACCCCAGGACAGCTTTCCCATCAGCCACCCAAACCAGAGTTTCTCAGCTCTGACGGTGGCCAGTGCGCGCCCTGAACACAGCGGTCTCTACTTGTGTGCTGCTAGTGACACAGTGCTGGGCAGAGATCAGAGGCCTGGGCAAGAACCTCTGCCCCTCTTCCCAGCACCCAGCCAGGGGAGCCCTGGGAAGGGGGTGTGGGGGAGGAAAACCACAGCTCCTCTGAGGGAGCCATCTCTGTGTGGGGAGAGAGGCGGCAGAGAGAGAATGGAAATTTATAAACCACGGTCTGTTGTGTGTCTCAGAGGTTGTGCTTTGTAATCCTGGCTGTGCATCCTCTCATACTTCTAGAACAATCCTGGTTTTGTGGCCTGGTGCCTCAGGTGCCATATGACACCCCAGAAATGGAGAAAATGGGGTTGGAGAAACCTGTCTCAAATAGAGGAGACATTGCTGGCCCCCAAACTTTGCTCATTAGAAACATATCATCTCAACTATTTTTTTAAATCTCTGAATAATTTTTCTAAAATTCTTCCCTGAACAGATGTTGGGAATCTAGAAAACAGTGTTTCTTCCCCTTCTTTTGATGAAACTATTTCATAAAATTAAAAGGCAGGTGTAGGCAAAGCCATTTCAATTGCCTAGTACCGAGGATGTCCCCCCCCACCCCTCACTGGGACAGGTATAAACCATGGTACACTATCTCGTTTCCTGCCTCTTTATTTTCTGAAATAGTTGCACACACTGCAGTCCCCCCTCCCTGTTCTGCAGGAGAGGTCTGTGAAGAAAAACTGCCAGGGACAGAGGGGGCTGAGGAGTGTTGGAGAGGCCCCAGAAGAAGAGCCCCAGCTCCCTGCCTCTCTCTCCTAGAGTCAGACCTGGGCAGGAATGGAGGGAGGAGGTCAAAGTGCACTCCGTTTAAAGGGCCAGACACAAGATTTAAAGAGATAGTCCTCTGAATACTGAACTTCTGGTGGGGAGGGTGGGGGGAGGGGCAGAAATAGAAAAAGATAAGAAGAAAGGTCCTTTGGCTACTGCAGAGGGAAGGAGAAAAAGAAGAAATAGAAGGAATTTTAGAGTCTTGGAAAGTAGATGAGAATTATGAAATACGAGGACTTATACCAGCCTCCCCCAGTAAAAAAACTTACAGAAGCGTTTGGACTTTGCTAGAACAATGGGATTGAGCTGTGTATATTTTAAATATTATGAAAATGAGTAATAGGAATATAAATTCCATAGGATAGAGGGGGAAAAATCACCTACAACTGCCTCCCCCCCAAAATCATCATGTGTCAAAAGTAAAACTTAAGTCTATATTTAAACATATATATTCAGACTTCCAACAAGATGGAGGCATAGGTGGAAACACTGTGCATTCTCCCACAGCCAAGTTTGAATACAACAAAGGTTTCGAGATCAAAGACACACCCAAAGACCAGAAAAGTGAATTATAGGGAAGTCCCGACAAGGACGAACCATTCAATGGGGAAGGTAAGAGGGGCGGAGCCAGCAGTGGAGCTGGGTCTGGCAGGACAGATCCCCCAACCTATGCGAGCAGGCAGCCCAGAACCAGTTGGGGTGTGGGGCAGACTGACCGCGGTCCCACATTTGCACACAGTGAGACGGACCGCGCAGGCCCCAGGGGGTGAACTCAGTGGTGGAGGGCTGATGGCAGTGGCACACTCGCGTGCAGTGGGACGAAATGCGTGGGACCTGTGACGATGGCGGCTTCGGTGCTGTTGCGGGCCGCAGCGGCAGGCGGCAGACTGGATGCAATAGTTTTTCTTTGACCCCGCCCCCACATACAATGTCACAACCCAGCGACATGTTTGCCCTGCTCTGCTGAACACCTTAGGGCTCAGATCCTGCTATGGAACAGGCACGAACAGCCCAAGAGATGGTGCAAGAAATCAAAATCCCAGAGCCAATAACTCTCAGTGACCCAGAAATTGCCAGCTTCTCAGAAGCACAATTCAAGACACTGTTTATCAGGATGCTCACAGAACTGGTTGATTATAGTCATAAATTAAAGGAACATATGAAGGCTAAACTAAATGAAATGAAGGGAGATGTCCAGGAAACCAATAGCGATGGAAAGGATACTGGGACTCAAATCAATGGAATGGAACAGAAGGAAGAACAAAACATCCGACCAGAAAGGAATGAAGACATGAGAATTCAAAAAAATGAGGAGAGGCTTAGGAACCTCCAGGACATCTTTAAACGTTCCAACATCCAGATTATAGGGGTACCAGAAGGGGGAAAGAAACAGCCATGAGTGGAACACTTATTTGAACAAATAATAAAGGAGAACTTCCGCAGTCTGGCAAAGTTAATTGACTTCCAGGAAATCCAGGAAGCTCAGAGAGTGCCAAAGGACTTGGACCCAAGAAGGAACACACCAAGGCACATCATAATTACATTAGCCAAGACTAAAATGAAGGAGAGAATCCTAGAAGCAGCAAGAGATAAGGGGACAGTCACCTACAAAGGAGTACCCATCAGACTGTCAGCGGATTTCTCAAGAGACCTTCCAGGCAAGAAAGGGCTGGAAAGAAGTATTTCAAGTCATGAAATCCAAAGACCTACAGCCAAGATTGCTTTATCCAGCAAAACTTTCATTTAGAATGGAAGGACAGATAAAGTGCTTCTCAGATAAGGTCAAGTTCAAGGAGTTCATCATCACCAAGCCCTTATTATATGAAATGCTAAAGGGACTTATCTAAGAAAAAGAAGATGAAAAATATTAGCAGTGAAAGGACAGCAAACACACAGTTATTAACAACCACACCTAAAACAAAAGCAAACCAAGAGGACAGCTAGATCAGGAGTGGAACCTTAGAAATGAAGAACACATGGAGGGTTAGCAACAGTGGAGTGGGAGGGGGAGAAGGGGGGAGAAGGCACAGAAAATAGCATAGACAGTAGGTAGAAAATAGATAGGGGGAAGGGCGAGAATAGTGGGCGAAATATAGAATCTAAAGAACTTGAGACACATGGTTATAAAGTAAGGGGGGAGAATGGTGGGGGAGGGAGTGAGTGTGCGGGTGGAGGGGAATGAAGGGGGGAATAGAACAACTATAATGGTATAATCAATAAAATATATTAAAAAATAAAAAATAAAATAAAATAAACATATATATTCAAGTAAGCAATTGAAGATAACCACTGTAAAACAGAGTTCAAAAATTATTAAGAGAAATGGCAAAAAGATGGAGAAAGAAAAAAGGATTTTTGATAGAACTCAGAAGAGAAATGGAAGCAAAATTCAAACTTATGTAACAAATGAGGAATTCAATAATAGATATGCATGGAACCCTCAGATGGAAATTTAGTACAGGCACTAATGAAAAGCACGAAAATTGCTATGACATTAAAAAGGGCAAATGTAAACCAGCCAGGGAGAAGGTTCTGGAATGAAATGGGGCCCTGGAGTGAATGCAGGATGGATTTGAGCTGAGCTGTATCCATGCAGTGATGGGACTAGAGATGAATTCTACCTTCTTGTGTGACCCACGTGTCTACAGGCTGCTGTCATGAGCAGACCTCTCCTTAACTAGGATGGGAACAGCCGGCAGGCCAATGACAGTGAGACTCCGCTGGGTGCCAGCCACTCAGGCCAGAGGGAGGCACAAGGGGATGGGGCACAAGTAATCCAGGTCTCCTCTGCTCTGTCTCCTCGTCTGCAAAATCAGGGAGCCAAAATTGAATACCTCAGAGTCTCTTCCCACTGTCTTTCTATCTTTCTGCACATTCTGCACACACACAGAGGGGATCCCCAGAGCTAAGTCTCTTTCCTCATTTGTCTTCCTGCAAGTACCTAAATAGCTATAAGGCAACCCCCTTCCACTATGAGCAGCCAGGTGCTCTGCTGCATGGCCCTTTGTCTCCTGGGAGCAGGTGAGTCCTGGGTTCAGGGAAGAAATTTTTGTCCTGAGGGTGACAAGCTCCATGTCTAAGCTTTTTCCCATAACAGCATAGAGGCACTCTCCTGGGCTGTGCATTCAGAACCTTCCTCTTTCTTCCATAGGCGCAATGGGTGGTGCAATCAGTCAGACCCCAAGATACCTGTCCAGAGAGGATGGTCAAGATGTGACCCTGCGGTGTGAATAGGATTTAGTCCATAATTCCATGTACTGGTACCGACAGGACCCAGGGCAGGGGCTGAGGCAGATCTACTTCTCCTGAGTAGAAAGGGATGTTGCTAAGGGAAACCTGGCTGAAGGTTACCGGGCCTCTTGCCATAAGACGGCAAGCTTTCCTCCCACCGTGCCATCAACCCTGAAGGACCAGACAGCTCTGTACCTCTGTGACAACAGTTTAGACACATTGGAGCACAGCTACCTCCTGTCTGCACACAAATGGGTCCCCAGCCCTTCTTCCCCACCAGGCAGCAGGGCTTTCTGTGCTCAGTACCCAGCCTTGCCCACTTTCTTCCACCTCAGCCAACCACCCACAGCAGCTGCAGCCATCACCATGCCCCGTGGAATGAAATGTTATTTCAGACATCCACTCCCTATCTCTCTTTATCTATCTGTAAGTGAGGGACAGAAAGAGAGAGAGAGAAAGAGGTTGATCTGTAAAATCAGCCTCTTTCTGTACTTTACCAAACACTGGAAAAGAGAAGTGAACTGAAAATGATTCTTTGCTTCAGGAAAATGACAAAGCCTAGTGGGAAGGAAATGTGGGGAAGACGAATATTGTAACCACATGTTATACAATGCACCCTTCAATCAGAGGTGTCAGCCAGGACAGGAAGTAGCACGCCAATTCTGTCTGGTGACACCAGGAAGGGCTTCAAAGACCAGGAATCCTGTGAGATGAAACCTGAATGAGGAGTAGCTTTCACCAGATGGACAAGCCTGGGCAGACTGATACAGGTCTTGAGAGCTATGGAAGGACAGAAAAATGGTATCCCATTAGGATAAAGGTGATCACCACCACCACCCCATCCCAGGCATGACCATAGGGGAAAACTGGAAGAACTCCTGGACCGAGAGTTTTGAACACAACAGAGGTTCTGGTTCCAGTGACTGCTCCTTGGGTCTCTGCATAGCATACCTACTAGACTCCTTTGAATGTACACTCAGGACTTAGAACACAGAGTCAGTCTCCAGGGAAATATTTGCAGGACTAATCAGCACAGGGGTGGTCAGTATTCCTTTGCCAAGAGTCTTCATGTTCTCCGTGTAGTTTCTTCATTTCTCGTCTGCCACAAGCCTGTCGAATGAAAAGCCAGGTGGTGTTACTACTTGGAACTGCCTCTGTTTACCTATTTTTGTTTTGGTCGCATAATTCTGTATCTAGAAAGGAATGGCAGGCTAGAGTATTCAAATTAACCCTCCCACTTCATAGAACTAAATATACTGGGCTGGATGTATTTTTTAACATTCTTGTGAGTATTTACAGACCCCACTCTGCTCTGTGCAAACTTGTGTTTCCATAGGATTCACAATTTCTGCAGACATGTAGGAGGAACCCCGGACTACGGCATACAAAGTTTGTTCCATGCATTTTAACTTGATTTCTTCCTGAATCTATGTCAGCTTTGGCTTTCTTCTCCCACACATTCTGGGCAAGGTGGACGCACATGGACACTGCTGTACTGAGCCACCGAGGTGGGAAAGAGACAGCAGCTCTGAGTAGGATTTGCACTTGGAAGTGTGGTCCGATGGGCACTCCAAGCCATCATGGCCCTCACTGTTCTCCAACAATTGTTAACAAACCAGGGGACACACCAACACGTCCGGAGTGTGATGGATCTAAATCGCTTAATTTGTTGTCCTGGCCGTGTTCGAAGACACGTCCAGATCAGTAGTTTCCGGGGCCCACTGCAGGGTCAGGGACTTCTGTGGCAGTGGAGATATAGACCCCAAGCTCCCTGCTCCCGATGTGTGGGTCATACTCCAGACGTGATGGTCTGGGGGGAGGCTCTGTGTCCAATGGGAGAAGGAGATTAAATAGAAGACAGTAGGAGACAGACAGTCTTGTTTTCTTGGGCATAGCTAGAAGGGGTCCGGTGTCCCTCTTGTCACTAAAAACATCTCCACAAGAAAGCCCATGACCTTACTGGATTTTAAATATCCACTGGAGAACTCTTCCATGTGCCCTTCAGATTTGTGTAGCCCATTGTTTGTCCTCTAGCTCTTTGCTTTTCCCTGATACTGAAAACAACTCTTTAGGTGTTTGGGAAAATTCCTCATAGCCTTATCCCATGGGCAAGCTGTACCAGAGTTGTTGCAGGAAATGAAGTCAAGAGGTTGAAATACCACTGGAGGCTTCCAGAACAAGTTTTAAGAAACTGTTGTATCTATTCTTAACTGGGACAAAAACAATGCATGGAAAAATATAATCAAAGGAGGGTGATATTTATTAGGTACAAGAAACATAATTTCTGAATTTAAAATAATACTGGAAGTAATTCGTAGTAAATTAGACAGGTCAGAAAGCCGACTTGTGACCGGTTACTAACTAAAGCAATATCCCAGAATTCCAAAGAAACAGGAAAGGGCATGAGAGGAACGTCTTATCCCAGCAGCTGTGTTCACAATGACCTCACACTGGAAAACACTCCAATGTCCACCAACAATGCAGTCGATCACTAGTGTTGTATGTATGCAGTAGAATACAAGAGAACAAAAGTGTAAACATCAGGTGCACAATCATGGGAGGGTGAATCTCATAAACATGCTGTTGTACAAGAGAAGCCGACATCCTGTAGGTGGTGAGACAAGCATGAGTTGTCTCACAGGCAGGAGTGGGTTTAGAGCTGAGTGAAGGGCTCAGCCCCCAATGACCAATGCTGTGGCTGCCCAGCCCTTTCCTTTTGTGACTCCTAAACACCCTCAGCAACATGGTCAGGAGAGCTTGAAAAGACAAGTTCATTACACAGTATGCCTGTGGTCACAGAACAAGGCTGCAGGTAGAGAGAGCTTGCAGGGTCCTAGAAACTGATTTTAGGGAGAGATAGTGTGGACCTGGTGTTTCCTTGTCTCACTCTTTATAGTTGACTTCAAAGCATAAAAGCAAAGTTTAAAGACAGGAGAAGAAAAAATAAGGGGCTCAAAGTAGTCAGTTACTGAAATCAACCCAAGAGCCCTAGAATCCAGGAACCTGGGGTAGAGGGGCTGGAACAGAGAGCTTGCTGCCTGGGTCTCTATCTGTTCCCCGTGCCTGGACTGTCCCTGTTATCCCACACAGCCATCTTTGAAGTGGGTGCCTCAATAATCTGTGAATGACTCAGGAACTTGCACTGCAAAAACAAACAAACAAACAAAAAAAACAATTGACAGCAGTTAACACCACTTACGTTGAGGCCACTGTGACAGGGAAGAAGGGACCATAATGCCATACTACACAAACATACACTTCTTTCCTCACATAAGTCTAAACAACTCCTTTAAGTCCCTTTGAAACTGGAAAAGCTGACCTTCCTGCTGCCTGTCACATAGCGAACCCAGTAAGCACCAACAGGGACTCAATCTTTCTGGGCGCTTCATTCAGAAGGCTGGTGATTTGAGAAGACAGCAGATTCCTACTCTTATGGACCATTTACATTTCCTTCCAAGTAAGATTTTCTATAAAAGAGAAGAAAATGAAGGGAGGGGTTTTGAAATTCAGGGAAAAGTGGATTAAGAACTGCAGCCTTCTACCCCTGGGCCAGTGGGTGGTCCTCCGTCTCTCCCTGGAACACGAAGGCTCAGGTGCCTCCAGCTGCACGTCAGGTAGTGGTTGTTAGCTGTGCCCTGGGAGGTCACAGTCTCTCCTGGGAGTGGTGAGGCCTCTATACTCACAGTTGCTGAAACAGTAGCTTTAACATGTGCATTACCTACAAGGCTTATTAACTATGTACTTTTAACCTAAAAACTTTCCAACTCTTGAGTTCCCTATCACCTTCATGTTCTAAGTCTCTCTGTATCATCCATAAATTAGGAGTGGAATCAGAACATTTTTGAAGCCCCTTCCCCCAGTGTGTGTTTGGTTCTCCAAGATGAAAGAGCAATGTGTCCTGACTCATTGGCACAGATCCCCACCAGGGGGCAGAAGAGAGCACCCAGAGGATTCTGGAAACACCCTCTCAAGTTAATCTGTCCTGGGGGTGGAGAGAGGAAGAAGGAAGAGCTGGTCATACCGATTTCTGGGGACCTGTGTGATGTGAGACCATCACCCAAAGATGCTGCTGCTCCTGCTGTTTCTGCTGCTTCTGGGGCCCAGTACGAGCCTGATTATCTGAGTGGCTTGGGCGAGTGTGTGTTTGTTGCCGGCATGAGTGAAGCAGTGGCCAAAGCTAGAAAATTTTCTGTGCTGATGGCAATGACTCAAGGGTCAAGTGAGAGGTCATCAGTCAGGGCAAATGGGGGCTTCTGATCCCAGGGCCTCTGACAGGAAGATTTCACCAACAAACAGGACTCTGGGGGCTGGAGGAAAGGGGAGGGGGGAAGGGGTGAGGCCCTGAATTTCCTGACTGTGGTCAGCTGGGACTAGTACTGCTGGCCTCCTTCATGGTTCTCTCCTTTCTCCCTGCAGGCTCTGAGCTCAGTGCTCTCGTCTCTCAGAGTCCAAGCAGGGTCATCTGTGCAAGTGGGACACCGGTGACAATCCAGTGCCATGTAAAGGACATTCAGGCATTAGTTGTGTTATGGTATCAGCAGTTCCCGAATCAGGGCCTTGTACTGATGGTGACTTCCAACATGGGCTCGCCTGCCACACATGAGCAAGGTTTCCCCCAGTACAGGTTTCCCATCAGCCACCCAAACCAGAGTTTCTCAGCTCTGACGGTGGCCAGTGCGCGCCCTGAACACAGCGGTCTCTACTTGTGTCCTGCTGGTGACACAGTGCTGGGCAGAGATCAGAGGCCTAGGCAAGAACCTCTGCCCCTCTTCCCAGCACCCAGCCTGGGGAGCCCTGGGGAAGGGGGTGTGGCAAGAGGAAACCACAGCTCCTCTGAGGGAGCTATCTCTTAGTGGGGAGAGAGGGGAGAGAGGGGAGAGAGAGAGAATATCAACCTATAAACCGTGGTGTCTGTTACTCAAAGTTTGTGCTTTATATACATAAAAAGTAGCAAACTCACAACCCACCTCTACCCCATAAAAAGAAAACTTGCTCAGCATTTACACCTGGCTAGAAAATTGGAAAATGATTCCCTCAAACTGTGTATATTGTAGGCATCTGAACAGTATGCAAATGAACAAAAGGAACATAAA
>NW_028084229.1:0-651 GCF_014824575.4 Sturnira hondurensis | reverse complement strand
GGACATGGGTGTTACAAGGTAAGTTTCTGGCCAGTCTTCCTAAACAATGCTTAATCTGCAAAGGAAAAGGGACAAAGAGTTAGATTTGGATCACGTGTTTTCAGAAAGAAAACTGGGAAGGAACTCATGTGAAGTGCAAAAGAAGAAAAAGCACGAACAAATGAGCACTTCCAAGGTCATCCATCTCCTCTCTGTGAGAGCCTGGTCACAGCGTTTCACTTTGGCTGTGATAACCTGGTTTTCCAGAGCAGTAATTGTTAAAAACTCTGTGTGTTCCTGAAAAAAACTTAGGCCCATGCTTTTATCGATGTTATGTTCCAACTGAATTAATCAACTAGTATCCGCCTTGTTGAATCTCTACTCTATACTTATAGTACAGTCAGAGACAGGGTTTACAGGAGAAAGGAAAAAATCTCAGGAGTTTTTAAAATTATAAATTTATATAAAATGCTCAATGTATAAACAACTCATTTCAAGGAGTGGAAGTTTCCTGGTTAATACAAATAGTTTTAAGAGCTAATACTAATTACATCTACAGAATATAAAGAGAAGCTGTTAAATTTAAAAAAATACCAAGAAGGTTAACAGTAAAGGGAAACCATACACACCTTGAGGGCTCCATTCAGATAGACATGATGTGCTTGACAAAGG
>NW_028084228.1:0-656 GCF_014824575.4 Sturnira hondurensis | reverse complement strand
TAAAATATCCACCACAACATGGAAAAGAAGACAATGTACAAGGACTACCGATCGCAAGCCATACCGTACAATGGCAGTAATCAAAATATGGCTGTTTAGCACAAAAATAGACACATTATAATAGTATCATAAAATCTTATGATAAAACCTCTATTTTCTGGTGGACAAGTGTTTCTACAGTGGCGTGGCTCTCCTATATCGAGGTGAGACCGGAAAGTTACAAGGAGCTGAGTGTTAGGAATACTACTCCCCCCGCAGGATCAGGCTCTGTTAAATCTCCCCACGGAGAGTGCGTCTTTGTAAGGAGCATCTCTCTCTGAGCCAGAGCCAGACTCTTTCCCTGTGAGAGCGAAGCACATCTTTCTTGATGTTTCAATGTGAAAACCTGGTAAAGTGTAGACAGATAAAGCTCCCCCAGATGTTGGGACCCCTCCAAGACCAAAGGCCACCAGGAATTTCTCACTGTCGTGCTAGGCGACACCAGCTCTTTAGCCTTCGGCTCCAGTGGCTTCTGCTCAGGATGGACTAGTCTCAGCTGGGACTCCTGGATGTGCCAGACTTTCAGGGGACAATTTACCCTCCAGACTCAGAGCCTTCAGGGGTCTAAGAAAAGTCATCGATTTTCAGTTTGTCCTGTTTTTTTTTTTTTTTCTTGT
>NW_028084227.1:0-790 GCF_014824575.4 Sturnira hondurensis | reverse complement strand
TTACTGCCTAAGGATTTATAGGGTAAGTAGCATTGATCATGAATCTCTGCATTGACACATCCAAGGAGATAATTATAATACACTGGGCAGTTTTATATATCGGCTTCTTTACATACAAGGTCTGTCCAGAAAGTATCTAGCCAGGTAATATGGAAAATAATGACATTTATTGAAAAAACATACAAGATGTAAGAAACATTGTACATAGGACAGTGATGCTGCAGTCCCCTTCAAAGGAGGCACCTTGGGACCTCACATAGTTTTCCCAATCACCATCAGCTGCCCCATCGTATTTTCCTGAATCTCATTGACGGTCTGAAATCTCTTCCCTTTCAAAGGTGATTTTGGTTTGGGGAAAAGCCAGAAGTTGCAGGGCACCAAATCTGGGCTGTAGTGGATCTGAGTCACCTGAGTGATTTGATATTTTGCAAAAAAACTGCAAGAGACATAATGCATGAGCAGGTGCATCGTCATGATGAAGCTGCCAATCACCAGTTCCCTATAGATAGCTACAGCCTTCTGAATCATCCCAATAGTTTATGCGGAGGAATGTTCAAGCTTAATGTAAAATTTGATGCAGATTCATTGCTCTACTTGCTCAGTTATTTTGAATGCAATGGCCACACAGTACACATGATCACTCACCAATGTCTACCACCCCCACTGACTAGTAGAGTGAAGTTGTCATTGTTCACACATGTGCATTCCAGTCCACTCTCCTTGGCTGTCAGGTTACACTGATGTCACACAAACCATTTTTGTTATATTAACAATGGCTGGACATTTTCTA
>NW_028084226.1:0-1098 GCF_014824575.4 Sturnira hondurensis | reverse complement strand
GGGAAGCAGCAAAGACTTTGCCTGGAAGAAAATGGGTACCAAGAACTCTTGCCAGAGGGCCATGAAAAGGTGCCACATGGATTTGGATTAATTTGAAATCCTGCCTGAATGGTGACACAGCTGGTGGTGACGGCAGCCTGAATCATGATGTTTGGTACTTTTTCTGAGATATGGTACCTCGAATTAAGATAGGGGGAGAAGGAAACACTGTGGGCAGCTGTGGGTATGCAAAAGAACTTTGATATTTTAATGAGGACATTAGGTCACTACTCTAAGTCTGTATAGCATTATATAAACATTTCCTTTTTCTTTTTCTTTTATTTAATTATTTTACAAATCTCTGTCATTGAGAGATATCTTTCCTATGGCCACAGACAATCGAACCTAGAGAAGGGTCCTTTTGGTAACAGTACATGCACCCCCTTGGCCCTGTGTGTGTGTGTTCTGTAATACTTAGAACATAAATCACAAGAAATTTGAGGTGAATCTGCAATTTAGTGTGGGACAAGAACAATGAAAACAAAACCCAATACAATACCGTATGATGGTGAAAGAGAAAGTGAGCAGGCAGCTTATGTCTGCATTTCTTTTTCTGTCTCCAATTCCATCACTCATGGTCCTGAAGAGGATATTAAATAAATTAACAATGATGTATGACCACCATGACTGAAACACACCTGTGCACACACACCTACTCTCTGTGCTTAGAGAATCTCTAGAGTGGTTGCCTCCCACACAGAAATATCACTTTTTTACAATAGCGAGAAATCGATGAAGTGTAACTCAACTTGAATGATATTATCAGTTTTTTATATCATCCCTTATATCCCGAAAATTTTTTGCAATATATATTTTAAGTAAGGTAATTCCTCTATCTATTCATTTATTCAACAATTTGCTATACACCCCTGATGTCCTAGCCAACAAGTTAGCTGCTATGAATGCAGATGTAAGTAGACAGCACTTTTTCCTGTTACATCTTATGATTTATTCTGTTGAAAAAGAAAAGGACCAGCTTATTCCTCATTCTCTAAAATAAAGGCTTATCCTATTTCTGAAAGTCTATGGGAACTTCCTTGTCAACTCAGTTTTTCCCTA
>NW_028084225.1:0-707 GCF_014824575.4 Sturnira hondurensis | reverse complement strand
GCCACCTACATATGGTGAAGTTTTAAAAAAGTCTGGAAATGCTTTCTTTGAATACAAATGGAACCATTAATAAAATGATTGCAATGACCAAGATTGTTTGAAGATGAAAGAGTCAGAGGGAAATATTTGTGACCAGTGTTTAATCCTCTCTTGCCATCTTCCGGGGCAGTATAGGTGTTGAAAGAGCTGAGAAAATTATACAAAAATGACATGTTTCCACAATAAAATCATTGATGTAATGTTATTCAAGATTGTACTTAAAGCAGATAAAATATTATGTAATTTTCAACATTTCAAGATTAATTGCATTTTCTTCATTTGCAAGCAGTGTTTATGTTTTTAATTATTGTTCAAGTACAGTTGTATCCATTTCACCCCACCACAACCCCCACCCCACCCATCCCTACCTCCCACCCCTAAATTTACCCTCTTTGGCTTTGCCCATGTGTCCTTTATACATGTTTCTTGATATACCTTCCCCCATTTTTCCCCATTTTCCCTCTTTCCCCTCTCCTCTGGTTCCTGTAATTTTGTTCTTTATTTTAATGTTTCTGGTTATATTTTGCTTACTTGTTTGTTTTGTTGATTAGGTTCCACTCAAAGGTGAGATCATATGGTATTTGTATTTCACTGCCTTGCTTATTTCACTTAGCACAATGCTCCCTGGTTCCCTCCATGCTGTCATGAAGAGTAGGAGTTCCTTCTTT
>NW_028084224.1:0-1575 GCF_014824575.4 Sturnira hondurensis | reverse complement strand
GCGAAGCCCAATATCCAGAGCCTGCAGTATCTCACGGCTCCCAGAAATTCCCATACTTGTCTTTTGGTTGTGGGCTCAGGAATTTGCATGACAGTCTGAATCCGCTGGCTAGATAGCATTCTCTGCCCACCTTGTAAATTATAGCCCAGATAACTTACAGTTTGTCTGGCGATTTGGGCCTTTTTGGCTGACACTCGGTACCCCATCCCCTCCAGTTCTCGCAGATCCTTTGTAGCAGTCTTGCACTCCTCTGAACTCCTTGCCGCGAGGAGTATGTCGTCCACATACTGCAGGAGCACTACAGAGGGGTGGGAGGTACGGAAGGGCTGTAAGTCTTTTCCCAAGGCCTCACTGAAAATAGTAGGAGAGTTTTTATAGCCTTGTGGCAGGCGTGTCCAAGTGAACTGCCCTATTAGTCCGTTTTCTGGATCATCCCACTCGAATGCGAAAATCTCCTGGCTCTTAGGCGCCAGCGGGATGCAAAAGAAGGCATCCTTTAGGTCTAGTACCGAGTAATAAATGTGGGTAGGGGGCAACGAGCTTAATAAGGTGTAGGGGTTGGGCACTATGGGATGTATTGTCTCTACTCGGGTGTTTACTTCCCGCAGGTCTTGCACTGGTCGATTGTCCTGGGTCCCAGGCTTCTGGACTGGGAGCAGTGGTGTGTTCCAAGCTGATTGGCACTCCCGCAGGATGCCAGCCCCTAGGAGACGTTTTAGGTGCCGGGCTATTCCCTGTCTCGCTCGTGCGGGCACAGGGTATTGCTGCACCCTTATCGGGCTGCCCGTGCTTTTCAGCTGGACTACCACTGGGGGCTGGTGTACCGCCAGTCCGGGTGGGTTGGACTCCGCCCAAACCCCGGGGATCTCGGAGAGCATGTCCTGCGGGATTTCTTCCCCCTCCTTACCTTCTAGGAAGGTAGCAAGCAAATACTCTTCTGATATGGGTACAGTCAACTCCAGCTGGACTTCGGTTTCTCCTTCCAGGGGACGATCCTGATTGAGCTGGTCGTTTCCCCTGAANCTGGTGTACCGCCAGTCCGGGCGGGTTGGACTCCGCCCAAACCCCGGGGATCTCGGAGAGCATGTCCTGCGGGATTTCTTCCCCCTCCTTACCTTCTAGGAGGGTAGCAAGCAAATACTCTTCTGATATGGGTACAGTCACCTCCAGCTGGACTTCGGTTTCTCCTTCCAGGGGACGATCCTGGTTGGGCTGGTAATTTCCCCTGAAGGTGATAGTGGCCTGGAGCTTTTGTAACAAGTCCCTCCCGAGCAGTGGATAGGGACATTCTGGAATGACTAAAAAAGAGTGCGTTATGGTGCCCAAGCCCAAATTTGTTATTCTAGCAGTTGCCCACGGATAGGCTTCTTCTTTGCCTATTGCTCCTACTATTTTGGTAGTAGCCTTTTGGACTCGCCCTTGTGGTTGCTTTAAGACAGAGAAAGTGGCTCCCGTGTCGACTAGGAGATTTATTGGTTTTCCCTCGACATTTAGTGTGACCATGGGCTCTTGGGAGCCTAATAGGATGGAGCCCCGGCCTCGTCAGTCCAAGGTTTGGAGCAATACAGCAGGTCC
>NW_028084223.1:0-1350 GCF_014824575.4 Sturnira hondurensis | reverse complement strand
AACCCCAGAAATAGGCACCACAGGGAGGGCTATCAGTGAGGAGAGGGAGGGAAAGACTGGGGGAAAAGGTACAGAGAATAAGTATCATAAATGGTACCTAGAAAATAGACAGGGGGAGGTTAACAATAGTAAAACAAATATAGAAGCCAAAGAACTTATTATATGTATGACCCATGGATATGAAGTACAGGGGGGGGAATGTGGGTGGGAGAGGGTGTGAAGGGTTGAGGGGAATAAAGGGGGTGAATGGGACAACTATAATCCCATAATCAATAAAACATATATTTTTAAAAAAACAAATAATGCTCCAAAACGTCCATAATCTTGTGAAGGAAAAAGACACACAAGTCCAGGAAACTCAGAGAGGCCACAACAACTTGGACCCAAACAGGCCTACACTGAGAAATAATGCAGTTAACATGAAAATATTATGAACAACTATATGCCAACAAAGAGGACAACCTAGATGAAATGGATAAATTCCTAGAGACATACAATCTCTATAACTATGTCAAAACCTCAGTAGACAGATTACACGTAGTGAAACTGAAGCATTGAATGGGAAAAAAAAAAAACTCTCAAAGAACAAAAATCCTGTACTGGATGGCTTCACAGGTGAGTTTTACCAAACATTCTGAGAAGAACTAACTCCTCTCCTTCTCAAACTATCTCATAAAGTTCAAGCCAAGAGAAGGCTCCCACACTCATTCTATGAGGCCAGCATTATCCTAGTTTTAAAATCAGATAAGGGCACTGCAAAGAAAAAAAGTGTAGACCGATGTCCCTGATGAACACAGACAATGAAAGCTCTTTCCTGAGCTTATACTGACGTCGAACTGTAACTTGTAACCATGTGTCTAGAATTGATGAAATGACCCCATTTGGTCCCCCATCAGCTCAGACACAGAGACCGTCATGCTAAGGAACCGAGTGTCACAGATTTAAGGTAAAAGTTAAATAACTGAATTGTTGTAGAGGGAAAACCTCACAGGAAAATTCCTCTAAAGACACCCTGTATGCAAAGTTGAGACTTTAGGAGAGCAATAGTGAAGCAAAGTAATGACTAGAATAGTACCTTAAGCACATGATTAAAAAACTCAATGTTCTGAAGTAGGGATTTTCCTTGAGGGGGAGTCTGAGTATAACATGCCTGAGGCTCCTTCTGAGTGTCCTTCCTGCTCCCTCTGTCCTGCCATAAAAGGGCAGACTTGGACCCAACACGTCACCTCATCTCTGTACCTCTGCAGAAGTCCTTTCACCCAGAGGTTTCCAAGTGTTGTCACACATGTAAATGAACAAGTCTCACCATCACTCCTCTCCCCAGAGATGCTTCCTTTGGGTAGCACAGGC